>NW_028160646.1:0-27255 GCF_964263955.1 Coregonus lavaretus | reverse complement strand
GTCTCTATAGTGTGTCTAGTCTCTATAGTGTCTCTATAGTGTGTCTAGTCTCTATAGTGTGTCTAGTCTCTATAGTGTCTCTATAGTGTCTCTATAGTGTGTCTATAGTGTGTCTAGTCTCTATAGTGTCTCTATAGTGTGTCTAGTCTCTATAGTGTGTCTATAGTGTGTCTAGTCTCTATAGTGTCTCTATAGTGTCTCTATATTCTGTGTGTTCTATAGTGTGTCTAGTCTCTATAGTGTCTCTATAGTGTGTCTAGTCTCTATAGTGTGTCTAGTCTCTATAGTGTGTCTATAGTGTGTCTAGTCTCTATAGTGTCTCTATAGTGTGTCTAGTCTCTATAGTGTGTCTAGTCTCTATAGTGTCTCTATAGTGTCTCTATAGTGTGTCTAGTCTCTATAGTGTCTCTATAGTGTCTCTATAGTGTGTCTAGTCTCTATAGTGTGTCTATAGTGTGTCTAGTCTCTATAGTGTCTCTATAGTGTGTCTAGTCTCTATAGTGTCTCTATAGTGTCTCTATAGTGTGTCTAGTCTCTATAGTGTCTCTATAGTGTCTCTATAGTGTCTCTATAGTGTGTCTAGTCTCTATAGTGTCTCTATAGTGTGTCTAGTCTCTATAGTGTCTCTATAGTGTCTCTATAGTGTCTCTATAGTGTGTCTAGTCCTATAGTGTCTCTATAGTGTCTCTATAGTGTCTCTATAGTGTGTCTAGTCTCTATAGTGTCTCTATAGTGTGTCTAGTCTCTATAGTGTCTCTATAGTGTGTCTAGTCTCTATAGTGTCTCTATAGTGTGTCTAGTCTCTATAGTGTGTCTATAGTGTGTCTAGTCTCTATAGTGTCTCTATAGTGTGTCTAGTCTCTATAGTGTCTCTATAGTGTGTCTAGTCTCTATAGTGTCTCTATAGTGTGTCTAGTCTCTATAGTGTCTCTATAGTGTGTCTAGTCTCTATAGTGTCTCTATAGTGTGTCTAGTCTCTATAGTGTGTCTAGTCTCTATAGTGTGTCTAGTCTCTATAGTGTCTCTATAGTGTGTCTAGTCTCTATAGTTTGCTTTATTAGTGTGTCTAGTCTCTATAGTGTCTCTATAGTCTCTATAGTGTCTAGTCTATATAGTCTCTATAGTGTGTCTAGTCTATAGTGTGTCTAGTCTCTATAGTTGTCTGTCTCTATAGTGTCTCTATAGTGTGTCTAGTCTCTATAGTCTCTATAGTTTGTCTAGTCTCTATAGTGTCTCTATAGTGTGTCTAGTCTCTATAGTGTCTCTATAGTGTGTCTATAGTGTGTCTAGTCTCTATAGTGTCTCTATAGTGTCTCTATAGTGTGTCTAGTCTCTATAGTGTCTCTATAGTGTGTCTAGTCTCTATAGTGTGTCTAGTCTCTATAGTGTGTCTAGTCTCTATAGTGTCTCTATAGTGTGTCTAGTCTCTATAGTCTCTATAGTGTGTCTAGTCTCTATAGTGTCTCTATAGTCTCTATAGTGTCTAGTCTATATAGTCTCTATAGTGTGTCTAGTCTATAGTGTGTCTAGTCTCTATAGTGTCTCTATAGTGTCTCTATAGTGTGTCTAGTCTCTATAGTCTCTATAGTGTGTCTAGTCTCTATAGTGTCTCTATAGTGTGTCTAGTCTCTATAGTGTCTCTATAGTGTCTCTATAGTGTGTCTAGTCTCTATAGTGTGTCTAGTCTCTATAGTGTCTCTATAGTGTGTCTAGTCTCTATAGTGTGTCTAGTCTCTATAGTGTCTCTATAGTGTGTCTAGTCTCTATAGTCTCTATAGTGTGTCTAGTCTCTATAGTGTGTCTAGTCTCTATAGTGTGTCTAGTCTCTATAGTGTCTCTATAGTGTCTCTATAGTGTCTCTATAGTGTGTCTAGTCTCTATAGTGTCTCTATAGTGTCTCTATAGTGTCTCTATAGTGTCTCTATAGTGTGTCTAGTCTCTATAGTGTCTCTATAGTGTGTCTAGTCTCTATAGTGTCTCTATAGTGTGTCTAGTCTCTATATTGTCTCTATAGTGTGTCTAGTCTCTATAGTGTGTCTAGTCTCTATAGTGTGTCTAGTCTCTATAGTGTCTCTATAGTGTGTCTAGTCTCTATAGTGTCTCTATAGTGTGTCTAGTCTCTATAGTGTCTCTATAGTGTGTCTAGTCTCTATAGTGTCTCTATAGTGTGTCTAGTCTCTATAGTGTGTCTAGTCTCTATAGTGTCTCTATAGTGTGTCTAGTCTCTATAGTGTCTCTATAGTGTGTCTAGTCTCTATAGTGTGTCTAGTCTCTATAGTGTCTCTATAGTGTCTCTATAGTGTGTCTAGTCTCTATAGTGTCTCTATAGTGTGTCTAGTCTCTATAGTGTGTCTAGTCTCTATAGTGTGTCTAGTCTCTATAGTGTCTCTATAGTGTGTCTAGTCTCTATAGTGTCTCTATAGTGTCTCTATAGTGTGTCTAGTCTCTATAGTGTCTCTATAGTGTGTCTAGTCTCTATAGTGTCTCTATAGTGTGTCTAGTCTCTATAGTGTCTCTATAGTGTGTCTAGTCTCTATAGTGTCTCTATAGTGTGTCTAGTCTCTATAGTGTGTCTAGTCTCTATAGTGTGTCTAGTCTCTATAGTGTCTCTATAGTGTGTCTAGTCTCTATAGTGTCTCTATAGTGTGTCTAGTCTCTATAGTGTCTCTATAGTGTGTCTAGTCTATAATGTATCTATAGTGTGTCTAGTCTCTATAGTGACTCTATAGTGTGTCTAGTCTCTATAGTGTGTCTAGTCTCTATAGTGTCTCTATAGTGTGTCTAGTCTATATGTATCTATAGTGTGTCTAGTCTCTATAGTGACTCTATAGTGTGTCTAGTCTCTATAGTGTGTCTAGTCTCTATAGTGTCTCTATAGTGTGTCTAGTCTCTATAGTGTGTCTAGTCTCTATAGTGTGTCTAGTCTCTATAGTGTCTCTATAGTGTGTCTAGTCTCTATAGTGTCTCTATAGTGTGTCTAGTCTCTATAGTGTGTCTAGTCTCTATAGTGTGTCTAGTCTCTATAGTGTGTCTAGTCTCTATAGTGTGTCTAGTCTCTATAGTGTGTCTAGTCTCTATAGTGTGTCTAGTCTCTATAGTGTGTCTAGTCTCTATAGTGTGTCTAGTCTCTTTAGTGTCTCTAGTCTCTATAGTGTCTCTATAGTGTCTATATAGTGTGTCTAGTCTCTATAGTGTCTCTATAGTCTCTATAGTGTGTCTAGTCTCTATAGTGTGTCTAGTCTCTATAGTGTGTCTAGTCTCTATAGTGTGTCTAGTCTCTTTAGTGTCTCTAGTCTCTATAGTGTCTCTATAGTGTCTATATAGTGTGTCTAGTCTCTATAGTGTCTCTATAGTGTGTCTAGTCTCTATAGTGTGTCTAGTCTATAGTGTGTCTAGTCTCTATAGTGTGTCTAGTCTCTATAGTGTCTCTATAGTGTGTCTAGTCTCTATAGTGTGTCTATAGTGTGTCTAGTCTCTATAGTGTCTCTATAGTGTGTCTTGTCTCTATAGTTCTAGTGTGTCTATAGTGTGTCTAGGTCTCTATAGTGTCTCTAGTGTCTAGTCTAGTGTCTCTATAGTGTGTCTAGTCTCTATAGTGTGTCTATAGTGTGTCTATAGTGTCTCTATAGTGTGTCTAGTCTCTATAGTGTCTCTATAGTGTGTCTAGTCTCTATAGTGTCTCTACTCTTTATAGTGTGTCTAGTCTCTATAGTGTGTCTATAGTGTGTCTATAGTGTCTCTATAGTGTCTCTATAGTGTGTCTAGTCTCTATAGTGTCTCTATAGTGTTCTAGTCTCTATAGTGTCTCTATAGTGTCTCTATAGTGTGTCTATTGTCTCTATAGTGTTATCTCTATAGTGTCTCTATAGTGTCTCTATAGTGTCTCTATAGTGTCTAGTCTTATAGTGTCTCTATAGTGTCTCTATAGTGTGTCTATATAGTGTCTCTATAGTGTCTCTATAGTGTCTCTATAGTGTGTTAGTTCTCTAGTCTCTATAGTGTGTCTAGTCTCTATAGTGTGTCTAGTCTCTATAGTGTGTCTAGTCTCTATAGTGTGTCTAGTCTCTATAGTGTCTCTATAGTGTGTCTAGTCTCTATAGTGTCTCTATAGTGTGTCTTATTCTCTATAGTGTGTCTAGTCTCTATAGTGTGTCTAGTCTCTATAGTGTGTCTAGTCTCTATAGTGTCTCTATAGTGTGTCTAGTCTCTATAGTGTGTCTAGTCTCTATAGTGTCTCTATAGTGTGTCTAGTCTCTATAGTGTGTCTAGTCTCTATAGTGTCTCTATAGTGTGTCTAGTCTCTATAGTGTCTCTATAGTGTGTCTAGTCTCTATAGTGTCTCTATAGTGTGTCTAGTCTCTATAGTGTCTCTATAGTGTGTCTAGTCTCTATAGTGTGTCTAGTCTCTATAGTGTCTCTATAGTGTGTCTAGTCTCTATAGTGTCTCTATAGTGTGTCTAGTCTCTATAGTGTCTCTATAGTGTGTCTAGTCTCTATAGTGTCTCTATAGTGTGTCTAGTCTCTATAGTGTCTCTATAGTGTGTCTAGTCTCTATAGTGTGTCTATAGTGTGTCTAGTCTCTATAGTGTCTCTATAGTGTGTCTAGTCTCTATAGTGTCTCTATAGTGTGTCTAGTCTCTATAGTGTCTCTATAGTGTGTCTAGTCTCTATAGTGACTCTATAGTGTGTCTAGTCTCTATAGTGTGTCTAGTCTCTATAGTGTCTCTATAGTGTGTCTAGTCTCTATAGTGTCTCTATAGTGTGTCTAGTCTCTATAGTGTGTCTAGTCTCTATAGTGTGTCTAGTCTCTATAGTGTGTCTAGTCTCTATAGTGTCTCTATAGTGTCTCTATAGTGTGTCTAGTCTCTATAGTGTCTCTATAGTGTGTCTAGTCTCTATAGTGTCTCTATAGTGTCTCTATAGTGTGTCTAGTCTCTATAGTGTGTCTAGTCTCTATAGTGTCTCTATAGTGTGTCTAGTCTCTATAGTGTGTCTATAGTGTGTCTAGTCTCTATAGTGTCTCTATAGTGTCTCTATAGTGTGTCTAGTCTCTATAGTGTCTCTATAGTGTGTCTAGTCTCTATAGTGTGTCTAGTCTCTATAGTGTCTCTATAGTGTGTCTAGTCTCTATAGTGTCTCTATAGTGTGTCTAGTCTCTATAGTGTCTCTATAGTGTGTCTAGTCTCTATAGTGTGTCTAGTCTCTATAGTGTGTCTAGTCTCTATAGTGTCTCTATAGTGTCTCTATAGTGTGTCTAGTCTCTATAGTGTGTCTAGTCTCTATAGTGTCTCTATAGTGTGTCTATAGTGTGTCTAGTCTCTATAGTGTCTCTATAGTGTGTCTAGTCTCTATAGTGTGTCTAGTCTCTATAGTGTCTCTATAGTGTGTCTAGTCTCTATAGTGTCTCTATAGTGTGTCTAGTCTCTATAGTGTCTCTATAGTGTGTCTAGTCTCTATAGTGTGTCTAGTCTCTGTAGTGTGTCTAGTCTCTATAGTGTCTCTATAGTGTGTCTAGTCTCTATAGTGTGTCTAGTCTCTATAGTGTCTCTATAGTGTGTCTATAGTGTGTCTAGTCTCTATAGTGTCTCTATAGTGTGTCTAGTCTCTATAGTGTGTCTATAGTGTGTCTAGTCTCTATAGTGTCTCTATAGTGTCTCTATAGTGTGTCTAGTCTCTATAGTGTCTCTATAGTGTGTCTAGTCTCTATAGTGTGTCTAGTCTCTATAGTGTCTCTATAGTGTCTCTATAGTGTGTCTATAGTGTGTCTAGTCTCTATAGTGTCTCTATAGTGTGTCTAGTCTCTATAGTGTGTCTAGTCTCTATAGTGTCTCTATAGTGTCTCTATAGTGTGTCTATAGTGTGTCTAGTCTCTATAGTGTCTCTATAGTGTGTCTAGTCTCTATAGTGTGTCTAGTCTCTATAGTGTGTCTATAGTGTGTCTAGTCTCTATAGTGTCTCTATAGTGTGTCTAGTCTCTATAGTGTGTCTAGTCTCTATAGTGTCTCTATAGTGTCTCTATAGTGTGTCTAGTCTCTATAGTGTCTCTATAGTGTCTCTATAGTGTGTCTAGTCTCTATAGTGTCTCTATAGTGTGTCTAGTCTATAATGTATCTATAGTGTGTCTAGTCTCTATAGTGACTCTATAGTGTGTCTAGTCTCTATAGTGTGTCTAGTCTCTATAGTGTCTCTATAGTGTGTCTAGTCTCTATAGTGTGTCTAGTCTCTATAGTGTGTCTAGTCTCTATAGTGTCTCTATAGTGTGTCTAGTCTCTATAGTGTCTCTATAGTGTGTCTAGTCTCTATAGTGTGTCTAGTCTCTATAGTGTGTCTAGTCTCTATAGTGTGTCTAGTCTCTATAGTGTGTCTAGTCTCTATAGTGTGTCTAGTCTCTATAGTGTGTCTAGTCTCTATAGTGTGTCTAGTCTCTATAGTGTGTCTAGTCTCTTTAGTGTCTCTAGTCTCTATAGTGTCTCTATAGTGTCTATATAGTGTGTCTAGTCTCTATAGTGTCTCTATAGTCTCTATCGTGTGTCTAGTCTCTATAGTGTGTCTAGTCTCTATAGTGTGTCTAGTCTCTATAGTGTGTCTAGTCTCTTTAGTGTCTCTAGTCTCTATAGTGTCTCTATAGTGTCTATATAGTGTGTCTAGTCTCTATAGTGTCTCTATAGTGTGTCTAGTCTCTATAGTGTGTCTAGTCTATAGTGTGTCTAGTCTCTATAGTGTGTCTAGTCTCTATAGTGTCTCTATAGTGTGTCTAGTCTCTATAGTGTGTCTATAGTGTGTCTAGTCTCTATAGTGTCTCTATAGTGTGTCTAGTCTCTATAGTGTCTCTATAGTGTGTCTAGTCTCTATAGTGTCTCTATAGTGTGTCTAGTCTCTATAGTGTCTCTATAGTGTGTCTAGTCTCTATAGTGTGTCTATAGTGTGTCTATAGTGTCTCTATAGTGTGTCTAGTCTCTATAGTGTCTCTATAGTGTGTCTAGTCTCTATAGTGTCTCTATAGTGTGTCTAGTCTCTATAGTGTGTCTATAGTGTGTCTATAGTGTGTCTAGTCTCTATAGTGTCTCTATAGTGTGTCTAGTCTCTATAGTGACTCTATAGTGTGTCTAGTCTCTATAGTGTCTCTATAGTGTCTCTATAGTGTCTCTATAGTGTCTCTATAGTGTGTCTAGTCTCTATAGTGTCTCTATAGTGTCTCTATAGTGTCTCTATAGTGTGTCTAGTCTCTATAGTGTCTCTATAGTGTGTCTAGTCTCTATAGTGACTCTATAGTGTGTCTAGTCTCTATAGTGTCTCTATAGTGTCTCTATAGTGTGTCTAGTCTCTATAGTGTCTCTATAGTGTGTCTAGTCTCTATAGTGTGTCTAGTCTCTATAGTGTGTCTAGTCTCTATAGTGTGTCTAGTCTCTATAGTGTCTCTATAGTGTGTCTAGTCTCTATAGTGTCTCTATAGTGTGTCTAGTCTCTATAGTGTGTCTAGTCTCTATAGTGTCTCTATAGTGTGTCTAGTCTCTATAGTGTGTCTAGTCTCTATAGTGTGTCTAGTCTCTATAGTGTCTCTATAGTGTGTCTAGTCTCTATAGTGTGTCTAGTCTCTATAGTGTGTCTAGTCTCTATAGTGTCTCTATAGTGTGTCTAGTCTCTATAGTGTGTCTAGTCTCTATAGTGTCTCTATAGTGTGTCTAGTCTCTATAGTGTCTCTATAGTGTGTCTAGTCTCTATAGTGTCTCTATAGTGTGTCTAGTCTCTATAGTGTCTCTATAGTGTGTCTAGTCTCTATAGTGTGTCTAGTCTCTATAGTGTCTCTATAGTGTGTCTAGTCTCTATAGTGTCTCTATAGTGTGTCTAGTCTCTATAGTGTCTCTATAGTGTGTCTAGTCTCTATAGTGTCTCTATAGTGTGTCTAGTCTCTATAGTGTCTCTATAGTGTGTCTAGTCTCTATAGTGTGTCTATAGTGTGTCTAGTCTATATAGTGTCTCTATAGTGTGTCTAGTCTCTATAGTGTCTCTATAGTGTGTCTAGTCTCTATAGTGTGTCTAGTCTCTATAGTGACTCTATAGTGTGTCTAGTCTCTATAGTGTGTCTAGTCTCTATAGTGTCTCTATAGTGTGTCTAGTCTCTATAGTGTCTCTATAGTGTGTCTAGTCTCTATAGTGTGTCTAGTCTCTATAGTGTGTCTAGTCTCTATAGTGTGTCTAGTCTCTATAGTGTCTCTATAGTGTCTCTATAGTGTGTCTAGTCTCTATAGTGTCTCTATAGTGTGTCTAGTCTCTATAGTGTCTCTATAGTGTGTCTAGTCTCTATAGTGTCTCTATAGTGTCTCTATAGTGTGTCTAGTCTCTATAGTGTGTCTAGTCTCTATAGTGTCTCTATAGTGTGTCTAGTCTCTATAGTGTGTCTATAGTGTGTCTAGTCTCTATAGTGTCTCTATAGTGTCTCTATAGTGTGTCTAGTCTCTATAGTGTCTCTATAGTGTGTCTAGTCTCTATAGTGTGTCTAGTCTCTATAGTGTCTCTATAGTGTGTCTAGTCTCTATAGTGTCTCTATAGTGTGTCTAGTCTCTATAGTGTCTCTATAGTGTGTCTAGTCTCTATAGTGTGTCTAGTCTCTATAGTGTGTCTAGTCTCTATAGTCTCTATAGTGTCTCTATAGTGTGTCTAGTCTCTATAGTGTGTCTAGTCTCTATAGTGTCTCTATAGTGTGTCTATAGTGTGTCTAGTCTCTATAGTGTCTCTATAGTGTGTCTAGTCTCTATAGTGTGTCTAGTCTCTATAGTGTCTCTATAGTGTGTCTAGTCTCTATAGTGTCTCTATAGTGTGTCTAGTCTCTATAGTGTGTCTAGTCTCTATAGTGTCTCTATAGTGTGTCTATAGTGTGTCTAGTCTCTATAGTGTCTCTATAGTGTGTCTAGTCTCTATAGTGTGTCTAGTCTCTATAGTGTCTCTATAGTGTGTCTAGTCTCTATAGTGTCTCTATAGTGTGTCTAGTCTCTATAGTGTGTCTAGTCTCTGTAGTGTGTCTAGTCTCTATAGTGTCTCTATAGTGTCTCTATAGTGTGTCTAGTCTCTATAGTGTATCTAGTCTCTATAGTGTCTCTATAGTGTGTCTATAGTGTGTCTAGTCTCTATAGTGTCTCTATAGTGTGTCTAGTCTCTATAGTGTGTCTATAGTGTGTCTAGTCTCTATAGTGTCTCTATAGTGTCTCTATAGTGTGTCTAGTCTCTATAGTGTCTCTATAGTGTGTCTAGTCTCTATAGTGTGTCTAGTCTCTATAGTGTCTCTATAGTGTCTCTATAGTGTGTCTATAGTGTGTCTAGTCTCTATAGTGTCTCTATAGTGTGTCTAGTCTCTATAGTGTGTCTATAGTGTGTCTAGTCTCTATAGTGTCTCTATAGTGTCTCTATAGTGTGTCTATAGTGTGTCTAGTCTCTATAGTGTCTCTATAGTGTGTCTAGTCTCTATAGTGTGTCTAGTCTCTATAGTGTGTCTATAGTGTGTCTAGTCTCTATAGTGTCTCTATAGTGTGTCTAGTCTCTATAGTGTGTCTAGTCTCTATAGTGTCTCTATAGTGTCTCTATAGTGTGTCTAGTCTCTATAGTGTCTCTATAGTGTCTCTATAGTGTGTCTAGTCTCTATAGTGTGTCTATAGTGTGTCTAGTCTCTATAGTGTCTCTATAGTGTGTCTAGTCTCTATAGTGTCTCTATAGTGTCTCTATAGTGTGTCTAGTCTCTATAGTGTCTCTATAGTGTCTCTATAGTGTCTCTATAGTGTCTCTATAGTGTCTCTATAGTGTGTCTAGTCTCTATAGTGTCTCTATAGTGTGTCTAGTCTCTATAGTGTCTCTATAGTGTCTCTATAGTGTCTCTATAGTGTGTCTAGTCTCTATAGTGTCTCTATAGTGTCTCTATAGTGTGTCTAGTCTCTATAGTGTCTCTATAGTGTGTCTAGTCTCTATAGTGTCTCTATAGTGTGTCTAGTCTCTATAGTGTCTCTATAGTGTGTCTAGTCTCTATAGTGTGTCTATAGTGTGTCTAGTCTCTATAGTGTCTCTATAGTGTGTCTAGTCTCTATAGTGTCTCTATAGTGTGTCTAGTCTCTATAGTGTCTCTATAGTGTGTCTAGTCTCTATAGTGTCTCTATAGTGTGTCTAGTCTCTATAGTGTCTCTATAGTGTGTCTAGTCTCTATAGTGTGTCTAGTCTCTATAGTGTGTCTAGTCTCTATAGTGTCTCTATAGTGTGTCTAGTCTCTATAGTCTCTATAGTGTGTCTAGTCTCTATAGTGTCTCTATAGTCTCTATAGTGTCTAGTCTATATAGTCTCTATAGTGTGTCTAGTCTATAGTGTGTCTAGTCTCTATAGTGTCTCTATAGTGTCTCTATAGTGTGTCTAGTCTCTATAGTCTCTATAGTTTGTCTAGTCTCTATAGTGTCTCTATAGTGTGTCTAGTCTCTATAGTGTCTCTATAGTGTGTCTATAGTGTGTCTAGTCTCTATAGTGTCTCTATAGTGTGTCTAGTCTCTATAGTGTGTCTAGTCTCTATAGTGTGTCTAGTCTCTATAGTGTCTCTATAGTGTGTCTAGTCTCTATAGTCTCTATAGTGTGTCTAGTCTCTATAGTGTCACTATAGTCTCTATAGTGTCTAGTCTATATAGTCTCTATAGTGTGTCTAGTCTATAGTGTGTCTAGTCTCTATAGTGTCTCTATAGTGTCTCTATAGTGTGTCTAGTCTCTATAGTCTCTATAGTTTGTCTAGTCTCTATAGTGTCTCTATAGTGTGTCTAGTCTCTATAGTGTCTCTATAGTGTCTCTATAGTGTGTCTAGTCTCTATAGTGTGTCTAGTCTCTATAGTGTCTCTATAGTCTCTATAGTGTCTAGTCTATATAGTCTCTATAGTGTGTCTAGTCTATAGTGTGTCTAGTCTCTATAGTGTCTCTATAGTGTCTCTATAGTGTGTCTAGTCTCTATAGTCTCTATAGTGTGTCTAGTCTCTATAGTGTCTCTATAGTGTGTCTAGTCTCTATAGTGTCTCTATAGTGTCTCTATAGTGTGTCTAGTCTCTATAGTGTGTCTAGTCTCTATAGTGTCTCTATAGTGTGTCTAGTCTCTATAGTGTGTCTAGTCTCTATAGTGTCTCTATAGTGTGTCTAGTCTCTATAGTCTCTATAGTGTGTCTAGTCTCTATAGTGTGTCTAGTCTCTATAGTGTGTCTAGTCTCTATAGTGTCTCTATAGTGTCTCTATAGTGTCTCTATAGTGTGTCTAGTCTCTATAGTGTCTCTATAGTGTCTCTATAGTGTCTCTATAGTGTCTCTATAGTGTGTCTAGTCTCTATAGTGTCTCTATAGTGTGTCTAGTCTCTATAGTGTCTCTATAGTGTGTCTAGTCTCTATATTGTCTCTATAGTGTGTCTAGTCTCTATAGTGTGTCTAGTCTCTATAGTGTGTCTAGTCTCTATAGTGTCTCTATAGTGTGTCTAGTCTCTATAGTGTCTCTATAGTGTGTCTAGTCTCTATAGTGTCTCTATAGTGTGTCTAGTCTCTATAGTGTCTCTATAGTGTGTCTAGTCTCTATAGTGTGTCTAGTCTCTATAGTGTCTCTATAGTGTGTCTAGTCTCTATAGTGTCTCTATAGTGTGTCTAGTCTCTATAGTGTGTCTAGTCTCTATAGTGTCTCTATAGTGTCTCTATAGTGTGTCTAGTCTCTATAGTGTCTCTATAGTGTGTCTAGTCTCTATAGTGTGTCTAGTCTCTATAGTGTGTCTAGTCTCTATAGTGTCTCTATAGTGTGTCTAGTCTCTATAGTGTCTCTATAGTGTCTCTATAGTGTGTCTAGTCTCTATAGTGTCTCTATAGTGTGTCTAGTCTCTATAGTGTCTCTATAGTGTGTCTAGTCTCTATAGTGTCTCTATAGTGTGTCTAGTCTCTATAGTGTCTCTATAGTGTGTCTAGTCTCTATAGTGTGTCTAGTCTCTATAGTGTGTCTAGTCTCTATAGTGTCTCTATAGTGTGTCTAGTCTCTATAGTGTGTCTAGTCTCTATAGTGTCTCTATAGTGTGTCTAGTCTCTATAGTGTCTCTATAGTGTGTCTAGTCTATAATGTATCTATAGTGTGTCTAGTCTCTATAGTGACTCTATAGTGTGTCTAGTCTCTATAGTGTGTCTAGTCTCTATAGTGTCTCTATAGTGTGTCTAGTCTATAATGTATCTATAGTGTGTCTAGTCTCTATAGTGACTCTATAGTGTGTCTAGTCTCTATAGTGTGTCTAGTCTCTATAGTGTCTCTATAGTGTGTCTAGTCTCTATAGTGTGTCTAGTCTCTATAGTGTGTCTAGTCTCTATAGTGTCTCTATAGTGTGTCTAGTCTCTATAGTGTCTCTATAGTGTGTCTAGTCTCTATAGTGTGTCTAGTCTCTATAGTGTGTCTAGTCTCTATAGTGTGTCTAGTCTCTATAGTGTGTCTAGTCTTTATAGTGTGTCTAGTCTCTATAGTGTGTCTAGTCTCTATAGTGTGTCTAGTCTCTATAGTGTGTCTAGTCTCTTTAGTGTCTCTAGTCTCTATAGTGTCTCTATAGTGTCTATATAGTGTGTCTAGTCTATATAGTGTCTCTATAGTCTCTATAGTGTGTCTAGTCTCTATAGTGTGTCTAGTCTCTATAGTGTGTCTAGTCTCTATAGTGTGTCTAGTCTCTTTAGTGTCTCTAGTCTCTATAGTGTCTCTATAGTGTCTATATAGTGTGTCTAGTCTCTATAGTGTCTCTATAGTGTGTCTAGTCTCTATAGTGTGTCTAGTCTATAGTGTGTCTAGTCTCTATAGTGTGTCTAGTCTCTATAGTGTCTCTATAGTGTGTCTAGTCTCTATAGTGTGTCTATAGTGTGTCTAGTCTCTATAGTGTCTCTATAGTGTGTCTAGTCTCTATAGTGTCTCTATAGTGTGTCTAGTCTCTATAGTGTCTCTATAGTGTGTCTAGTCTCTATAGTGTCTCTATAGTGTGTCTAGTCTCTATAGTGTGTCTATAGTGTGTCTATAGTGTCTCTATAGTGTGTCTAGTCTCTATAGTGTCTCTATAGTGTGTCTAGTCTCTATAGTGTCTCTATAGTGTGTCTAGTCTCTATAGTGTGTCTATAGTGTGTCTATAGTGTGTCTAGTCTCTATAGTGTCTCTATAGTGTGTCTAGTCTCTATAGTGACTCTATAGTGTGTCTAGTCTCTATAGTGTCTCTATAGTGTCTCTATAGTGTCTCTATAGTGTCTCTATAGTGTGTCTAGTCTCTATAGTGTCTCTATAGTGTCTCTATAGTGTCTCTATAGTGTGTCTAGTCTCTATAGTGTCTCTATAGTGTGTCTAGTCTCTATAGTGACTCTATAGTGTGTCTAGTCTCTATAGTGTCTCTATAGTGTCTCTATAGTGTGTCTAGTCTCTATAGTGTCTCTATAGTGTGTCTAGTCTCTATAGTGTGTCTAGTCTCTATAGTGTGTCTAGTCTCTATATTGTGTCTAGTCTCTATAGTGTCTCTATAGTGTGTCTAGTCTCTATAGTGTCTCTATAGTGTGTCTAGTCTCTATAGTGTGTCTAGTCTCTATAGTGTCTCTATAGTGTGTCTAGTCTCTATAGTGTGTCTAGTCTCTATAGTGTGTCTAGTCTCTATAGTGTCTCTATAGTGTGTCTAGTCTCTATAGTGTGTCTAGTCTCTATAGTGTCTCTATAGTGTGTCTAGTCTCTATAGTGTGTCTAGTCTCTATAGTGTCTCTATAGTGTGTCTAGTCTCTATAGTGTCTCTATAGTGTGTCTAGTCTCTATAGTGTCTCTATAGTGTGTCTAGTCTCTATAGTGTCTCTATAGTGTGTCTAGTCTCTATAGTGTGTCTAGTCTCTATAGTGTCTCTATAGTGTGTCTAGTCTCTATAGTGTCTCTATAGTGTGTCTAGTCTCTATAGTGTCTCTATAGTGTGTCTAGTCTCTATAGTGTCTCTATAGTGTGTCTAGTCTCTATAGTGTGTCTATAGTGTGTCTAGTCTATATAGTGTCTCTATAGTGTGTCTAGTCTCTATAGTGTCTCTATAGTGTGTCTAGTCTCTATAGTGTCTCTATAGTGTGTCTAGTCTCTATAGTGACTCTATAGTGTGTCTAGTCTCTATAGTGTGTCTAGTCTCTATAGTGTCTCTATAGTGTGTCTAGTCTCTATAGTGTCTCTATAGTGTGTCTAGTCTCTATAGTGTGTCTAGTCTCTATAGTGTGTCTAGTCTCTATAGTGTGTCTAGTCTCTATAGTGTCCTCTATAGTGTCTCTATAGTGTGTCTAGTCTCTATAGTGTCTCTATAGTGTGTCTAGTCTCTATAGTGTCTCTATAGTGTGTCTAGTCTCTATAGTGTCTCTATAGTGTCTCTATAGTGTGTCTAGTCTCTATAGTGTGTCTAGTCTCTATAGTGTCTCTATAGTGTGTCTAGTCTCTATAGTGTGTCTATAGTGTGTCTAGTCTCTATAGTGTCTCTATAGTGTCTCTATAGTGTGTCTAGTCCTCTATAGTGTCTCTATAGTGTGTCTAGTCTCTATAGTGTGTCTAGTCTCTAAGTGTCTAGTATAGTGTAGTCTAGTCTCTAAGTGTCTCTATAGTGTGTCTAGTCTCTATAGTGTCTCTATAGTGTGTCTAGTCTCTATAGTGTCTCTATAGTGTGTCTAGTCTCTATAGTGTGTCTAGTCTCTATAGTGTGTCTAGTCTCTATAGTGTCTCTATAGTGTCTCTATAGTGTGTCTAGTCTCTATAGTGTGTCTAGTCTCTATAGTGTCTCTATAGTGTGTCTATAGTGTGTCTAGTCTCTATAGTGTCTCTATAGTGTGTCTAGTCTCTATAGTGTGTCTAGTCTCTATAGTGTCTCTATAGTGTGTCTAGTCTCTATAGTGTCTCTATAGTGTGTCTAGTCTCTATAGTGTCTCTATAGTGTGTCTAGTCTCTATAGTGTGTCTAGTCTCTGTAGTGTGTCTAGTCTCTATAGTGTCTCTATAGTGTCTCTATAGTGTGTCTAGTCTCTATAGTGTGTCTAGTCTCTATAGTGTCTCTATAGTGTGTCTATAGTGTGTCTAGTCTCTATAGTGTCTCTATAGTGTGTCTAGTCTCTATAGTGTGTCTATAGTGTGTCTAGTCTCTATAGTGTCTCTATAGTGTGTCTAGTCTCTATAGTGTCTCTATAGTGTGTCTAGTCTCTATAGTGTGTCTAGTCTCTATAGTGTCTCTATAGTGTCTCTATAGTGTGTCTATAGTGTGTCTAGTCTCTATAGTGTCTCTATAGTGTGTCTAGTCTCTATAGTGTGTCTATAGTGTGTCTAGTCTCTATAGTGTCTCTATAGTGTCTCTATAGTGTGTCTATAGTGTGTCTAGTCTCTATAGTGTCTCTATAGTGTGTCTAGTCTCTATAGTGTGTCTAGTCTCTATAGTGTGTGTCTAGTCTCTATAGTGTCTCTATAGTGTGTCTAGTCTCTATAGTGTGTCTAGTCTCTATAGTGTCTCTATAGTGTCTCTATAGTGTGTCTAGTCTCTATAGTGTCTCTATAGTGTCTCTATAGTGTGTCTAGTCTCTATAGTGTGTATATAGTGTGTCTAGTCTCTATAGTGTCTCTATAGTGTGTCTAGTCTCTATAGTGTCTCTATAGTGTCTCTATAGTGTGTCTAGTCTCTATAGTGTCTCTATAGTGTCTCTATAGTGTCTCTAGTCTCTATAGTGTCTCTAGTCTCTATAGTGTCTCTATAGTGTGTCTAGTCTCTATAGTGTCTCTATAGTGTCTCTATAGTGTCTATATAGTGTGTCTAGTCTCTATAGTGTCTCTATAGTGTCTCTATAGTGTCTCTATAGTGTGTCTAGTCTCTATAGTGTCTCTATAGTGTGTCTAGTCTCTATAGTGTCTCTATAGTGTGTCTAGTCTCTATAGTGTCTCTATAGTGTGTCTAGTCTCTATAGTGTGTCTATAGTGTGTCTAGTCTCTATAGTGTCTCTATAGTGTGTCTAGTCTCTATAGTGTCTCTATAGTGTGTCTAGTCTCTATAGTGTCTCTATAGTGTGTCTAGTCTCTATAGTGTCTCTATAGTGTGTCTAGTCTCTATAGTGTCTCTATAGTGTGTCTAGTCTCTATAGTGTGTCTAGTCTCTATAGTGTGTCTAGTCTCTATAGTGTCTCTATAGTGTGTCTAGTCTCTATAGTCTCTATAGTGTGTCTAGTCTCTATAGTGTCTCTATAGTCTCTATAGTGTCTAGTCTATATAGTCTCTATAGTGTGTCTAGTCTATAGTGTGTCTAGTCTCTATAGTGTCTCTATAGTGTCTCTATAGTGTGTCTAGTCTCTATAGTCTCTATAGTTTGTCTAGTCTCTATAGTGTCTCTATAGTGTGTCTAGTCTCTATAGTGTCTCTATAGTGTGTCTATAGTGTGTCTAGTCTCTATAGTGTCTCTATAGTGTCTCTATAGTGTGTCTAGTCTCTATAGTGTCTCTATAGTGTGTCTAGTCTCTATAGTGTGTCTAGTCTCTATAGTGTGTCTAGTCTCTATAGTGTCTCTATAGTGTGTCTAGTCTCTATAGTCTCTATAGTGTGTCTAGTCTCTATAGTGTCTCTATAGTCTCTATAGTGTCTAGTCTATATAGTCTCTATAGTGTGTCTAGTCTATAGTGTGTCTAGTCTCTATAGTGTCTCTATAGTGTCTCTATAGTGTGTCTAGTCTCTATAGTCTCTATAGTTTGTCTTGTCTCTATAGTGTCTCTATAGTGTGTCTAGTCTCTATAGTGTCTCTATAGTGTCTCTATAGTGTGTCTAGTCTCTATAGTGTGTCTAGTCTCTATAGTGTCTCTATAGTCTCTATAGTGTCTAGTCTATATAGTCTCTATAGTGTGTCTAGTCTATAGTGTGTCTAGTCTCTATAGTGTCTCTATAGTGTCTCTATAGTGTGTCTAGTCTCTATAGTCTCTATAGTGTGTCTAGTCTCTATAGTGTCTCTATAGTGTGTCTAGTCTCTATAGTGTCTCTATAGTGTCTCTATAGTGTGTCTAGTCTCTATAGTGTGTCTAGTCTCTATAGTGTCTCTATAGTGTGTCTAGTCTCTATAGTGTGTCTAGTCTCTATAGTGTCTCTATAGTGTGTCTAGTCTCTATAGTCTCTATAGTGTGTCTAGTCTCTATAGTGTGTCTAGTCTCTATAGTGTGTCTAGTCTCTATAGTGTCTCTATAGTGTCTCTATAGTGTCTCTATAGTGTCTCTATAGTGTGTCTAGTCTCTATAGTGTCTCTATAGTGTCTCTATAGTGTCTCTATAGTGTCTCTATAGTGTGTCTAGTCTCTATAGTGTCTCTATAGTGTGTCTAGTCTCTATAGTGTCTCTATAGTGTGTCTAGTCTCTATATTGTCTCTATAGTGTGTCTAGTCTCTATAGTGTGTCTAGTCTCTATAGTGTGTCTAGTCTCTATAGTGTCTCTATAGTGTGTCTAGTCTCTATAGTGTCTCTATAGTGTGTCTAGTCTCTATAGTGTCTCTATAGTGTGTCTAGTCTCTATAGTGTCTCTATAGTGTGTCTAGTCTCTATAGTGTGTCTAGTCTCTATAGTGTCTCTATAGTGTGTCTAGTCTCTATAGTGTCTCTATAGTGTGTCTAGTCTCTATAGTGTGTCTAGTCTCTATAGTGTCTCTATAGTGTCTCTATAGTGTGTCTAGTCTCTATAGTGTCTCTATAGTGTGTCTAGTCTCTATAGTGTGTCTAGTCTCTATAGTGTGTCTAGTCTCTATAGTGTCTCTATAGTGTGTCTAGTCTCTATAGTGTCTCTATAGTGTCTCTATAGTGTGTCTAGTCTCTATAGTGTCTCTATAGTGTGTCTAGTCTCTATAGTGTCTCTATAGTGTGTCTAGTCTCTATAGTGTCTCTATAGTGTGTCTAGTCTCTATAGTGTCTCTATAGTGTGTCTAGTCTCTATAGTGTGTCTAGTCTCTATAGTGTGTCTAGTCTCTATAGTGTCTCTATAGTGTGTCTAGTCTCTATAGTGTCTCTATAGTGTGTCTAGTCTCTATAGTGTTTCTATAGTGTGTCTAGTCTCTATAGTCTCTATAGTGTGTCTAGTCTCTATAGTGTCTCTATAGTCTCTATAGTGTCTAGTCTATATAGTCTCTATAGTGTGTCTAGTCTCTATAGTGTCTCTATAGTGTGTCTAGTCTCTATAGTGTCTCTATAGTGTGTCTAGTCTCTATAGTGTGTCTAGTCTCTATAGTGTGTCTAGTCTCTATAGTGTATCTATAGTGTCTCTATAGTGTGTCTAGTCTCTATAGTGTATCTATAGTGTGTCTAGTCTCTATAGTGTGTCTAGTCTCTATAGTGTCTCTATAGTGTGTCTAGTCTCTATAGTGTGTCTATAGTGTGTCTAGTCTCTATAGTGTCTCTATAGTGTCTCTATAGTGTCTCTATAGTGTGTCTAGTCTCTATAGTGACTCTATAGTGTGTCTAGTCTATATAGTCTCTATAGTGTGTCTAGTCTCTATAGTGTGTCTAGTCTCTATAGTGTCTCTATAGTGTGTCTAGTCTCTATAGTGTCTCTATAGTGTGTCTAGTCTCTATAGTGTCTCTATAGTGTGTCTAGTCTCTATAGTGTGTCTAGTCTCTATAGTGTGTCTAGTCTCTATAGTGTGTCTAGTCTATAGTGTGTCTAGTCTATAGTGTGTCTAGTCTCTATAGTGTCTCTATAGTGTCTCTATAGTGTGTCTAGTCTCTATAGTGTATCTATAGTGTCTCTATAGTGTGTCTAGTCTCTATAGTGTATCTATAGTGTGTCTAGTCTCTATAGTGTGTCTAGTCTCTATAGTGTCTCTATAGTGTGTCTAGTCTCTATAGTGTGTCTATAGTGTGTCTAGTCTCTATAGTGTCTCTATAGTGTCTCTATAGTGTCTCTATAGTGTGTCTAGTCTCTATAGTGACTCTATAGTGTGTCTAGTCTATATAGTCTCTATAGTGTGTCTAGTCTCTATAGTGTGTCTAGTCTCTATAGTGTCTCTATAGTGTGTCTAGTCTCTATAGTGTCTCTATAGTGTGTCTAGTCTCTATAGTGTCTCTATAGTGTGTCTAGTCTCTATAGTGTGTCTAGTCTCTATAGTGTGTCTAGTCTCTATAGTGTGTCTAGTCTATAGTGTGTCTAGTCTATAGTGTGTCTAGTCTCTATAGTGTCTCTATAGTGTCTCTATAGTGTGTCTAGTCTCTATAGTGTCTCTATAGTGTGTCTAGTCTCTATAGTGTCTCTATAGTGTGTCTAGTCTCTATAGTGTCTCTATAGTGTGTCTAGTCTCTATAGTGTCTCTATAGTGTCTCTATAGTGTGTCTAGTCTCTATAGTGACTCTATAGTGTGTCTAGTCTCTATAGTGTTTCTATAGTGTCTCTATAGTGTGTCTAGTCTCTATAGTGTGTCTAGTCTCTATAGTGTCTCTATAGTGTGTCTAGTCTCTATAGTGTCTCTATAGTGTGTCTAGTCTCTATAGTGTCTCTATAGTGTCTCTATAGTGTGTCTAGTCTCTATAGTGTCTCTATAGTGTGTCTAGTCTCTATAGTGACTCTATAGTGTGTCTAGTCTCTATAGTGTCTCTATAGTGTCTCTATAGTGTCTCTATAGTGTGTCTAGTCTCTATAGTGTCTCTATAGTGTGTCTAGTCTCTATAGTGTGTCTAGTCTCTATAGTGTCTCTATAGTGTGTCTAGTCTCTATAGTGTCTCTATAGTGTGTCTAGTCTCTATAGTGTCTCTATAGTGTGTCTAGTCTCTATAGTGTCTCTATAGTGTGTCTAGTCTCTATAGTCTCTATAGTGTGTCTAGTCTCTATAGTGTGTCTAGTCTCTATAGTGTCTCTATAGTGTGTCTAGTCTCTATAGTGTCTCTATAGTGTGTCTAGTCTCTATAGTGTGTCTATAGTGTGTCTAGTCTCTATAGTGTCTCTATAGTGTGTCTAGTCTCTATAGTGTCTCTATAGTGTGTCTAGTCTCTATAGTGTCTCTATAGTGTGTCTAGTCTCTATAGTGTGTCTAGTCTCTATAGTGACTCTATAGTGTGTCTAGTCTCTATAGTGTGTCTAGTCTCTATAGTGTCTCTATAGTGTGTCTAGTCTCTATAGTGTCTCTATAGTGTGTCTAGTCTCTATAGTGTGTCTAGTCTCTATAGTGTCTCTATAGTGTGTCTAGTCTCTATAGTGTCTCTATAGTGTCTCTATAGTGTGTCTAGTCTCTATAGTGTCTCTATAGTGTGTCTAGTCTCTATAGTGTGTCTAGTCTCTATAGTGTCTCTATAGTGTCTCTATAGTGTGTCTAGTCTCTATAGTGTGTCTATAGTGTGTCTAGTCTCTATAGTGTCTCTATAGTGTCTCTATAGTGTGTCTAGTCTCTATAGTGTCTCTATAGTGTGTCTAGTCTCTATAGTGTGTCTAGTCTCTATAGTGTCTCTATAGTGTCTCTATAGTGTGTCTAGTCTCTATAGTGTCTCTATAGTGTGTCTAGTCTCTATAGTGTGTCTAGTCTCTATAGTGTCTCTATAGTGTGTCTAGTCTCTATAGTGTCTCTATAGTGTGTCTAGTCCCTATAGTGTCTCTATAGTGTGTCTATAGTGTGTCTAGTCTCTATAGTGTCTCTATAGTGTGTCTAGTCTCTATAGTGTGTCTATAGTGTGTCTAGTCTCTATAGTGTCTCTATAGTGTCTCTATAGTGTGTCTAGTCTCTATAGTGTCTCTATAGTGTGTCTAGTCTCTATATCAATTCAATCAATCAATTTTATTTTATATAGCCCTTCTTACATCAGCTAATATCTCGAAGTGCTGTACAGAAACCCAGCCTAAAACCCCAAACAGCTAGTAATGCAGGTGTAGAAGTCTCTATAGTGTCTCTATAGTGTGTCTAGTCTCTATAGTGTCTCTATAGTGTCTCTATAGTGTGTCTAGTCTCTATAGTGTGTCTATAGTGTGTCTAGTCTCTATAGTGTCTCTATAGTGTGTCTAGTCTCTATAGTGTGTCTAGTCTCTATAGTGTCTCTATAGTGTGTCTAGTCTCTATAGTGTCTCTATAGTGTCTCTATAGTGTGTCTAGTCTCTATAGTGTGTCTATAGTGTGTCTAGTCTCTATAGTGTCTCTATAGTGTGTCTAGTCTCTATAGTGTCTCTATAGTGTCTCTATAGTGTGTCTAGTCTCTATAGTGTCTCTATAGTGTCTCTATAGTGTGTCTAGTCTCTATAGTGTCTCTATAGTGTCTCTATAGTGTCTCTATGTGTCTAGTCTCTATGTGTCTCTATAGTGTCTCTATAGTGTGTCTAGTCTCTATAGTGTCTCTATAGTGTCTCTATAGTGTCTCTATAGTGTGTCTAGTCTCTATAGTGTCTCTATAGTGTGTCTAGTCTCTATAGTGTCTCTATAGTGTGTCTAGTCTCTATAGTGTCTCTATAGTGTGTCTAGTCTCTATAGTGTCTCTATAGTGTCTCTATAGTGTCTCTATAGTGTCTCTATAGTGTGTCTAGTCTCTATAGTGTCTCTATAGTGTGTCTAGTCTCTATAGTGTCTCTATAGTGTGTCTAGTCTCTATAGTGTCTCTATAGTGTGTCTAGTCTCTATAGTGTGTCTAGTCTCTATAGTGTCTCTATAGTGTGTCTAGTCTCTATAGTGTGTCTAGTCTCTATAGTGTCTCTATAGTGTCTCTATAGTGTCTCTATAGTGTCTCTATAGTATAGTGTCTATAGTGTGTCTAGTCTCTATAGTGTCTCTATAGTGTGTCTAGTCTCTATAGTGTCTCTATAGTGTGTCTAGTCTCTATAGTGTGTCTAGTCTCTATAGTGTGTCTAGTCTCTATAGTGTGTCTAGTCTCTATAGTGTCTCTATAGTGTGTCTAGTCTCTATAGTGTCTCTATAGTGTGTCTAGTCTCTATAGTGTCTCTATAGTGGTCTAGTCTCTATAGTGTGTCTAGTCTCTATAGTGTCTCTATAGTGTGTCTAGTCTCTATAGTGTCTCTATAGTGTGTCTAGTCTCTATAGTGTCTCTATAGTGTGTCTAGTCTCTATAGTGTCTCTATAGTGTGTCTAGTCTCTATAGTGTGTCTAGTCTCTATAGTGTCTCTATAGTGTGTCTAGTCTCTATAGTGTCTCTATAGTGTGTCTAGTCTCTATAGTGTGTCTAGTCTCTAGTGTGTCTAGTCTCTATAGTGTCTCTATAGTGTGTCTAGTCTCTATAGTGTCTCTATAGTGTCTCTATAGTGTGTCTAGTCTCTATAGTGTCTCTATAGTGTGTCTAGTCTCTATAGTGTCTCTATAGTGTGTCTAGTCTCTATAGTGTCTCTATAGTGTGTCTAGTCTCTAGTGTCTCTATAGTGTGTCTAGTCTCTATAGTGGTCTAGTCTCTATAGTGTGTCTAGTCTCTATAGTGTCTCTATAGTGTGTCTAGTCTCTATAGTGTGTCTAGTCTCTATAGTGTCTCTCTATAGTGTCTCTATAGTGTCTCTATAGTGTGTCTAGTCTCTATAGTGTCTCTATAGTGTGTCTAGTCTCTATAGTGTCTCTATAGTGTGTCTAGTCTCTATAGTGTCTCTATAGTGTGTCTAGTCTCTATAGTGTCTCTATAGTGTGTCTAGTCTCTATAGTGTCTCTATAGTCTCTATAGTGTCTAGTCTCTATAGTCTCTATAGTGTGTCTAGTCTCTATAGTGTCTCTATAGTGTGTCTAGTCTCTATAGTGTCTCTATAGTGTGTCTAGTCTCTATAGTGTGTCTAGTCTCTATAGTGTCTCTATAGTGTGTCTAGTCTCTTATAGTGTGTCTAGTCTCTATAGTGTGTCTATAGTGTCTCTATAGTGTGTCTAGTCTCTATAGTGTGTCTAGTCTCTATAGTGTCTCTATAGTGTGTCTAGTCTCTATAGTGTCTCTATAGTGTGTCTAGTCTCTATAGTGTCTCTATAGTGTCTCTATAGTGTGTCTTAGTCTCTATAGTGTCTCTATAGTGTGTCTAGTCTCTATAGTGTCTCTAGTGTCTAGTCTTATAGTGTGTCTAGTCTCTATAGTGTCTCTATAGTGTGTCTAGTCTCTATAGTGTGTCTAGTCTATAGTGTGTCTAGTCTCTATAGTGTCTCTATAGTGTAGTCCTATAGTGTCTCTATAGTGTGTCTAGTCTCTATAGTGTGTCTAGTCTCTATAGTGTGTCTAGTCTCTATAGTGTCTAGTCTATAGTGTGTCTAGTCTCTATAGTGTCTCTATAGTGTGTCTAGTCTCTATAGTGTCTCTATAGTGTTCTTCTATAGTGTGTCTAGTCTCTATAGTGTCTCTATAGTGTGTCTAGTCTCTATAGTGTCTCTATAGTGTGTCTAGTCTCTATAGTGTCTCTATAGTGTGTCTAGTCTCTATAGTGTCTCTATAGTGTGTCTAGTCTCTATAGTGTCTCTATAGTGTGTCTAGTCTCTATAGTGTCTCTATAGTGTGTCTAGTCTCTATAGTGTGTCTAGTCTCTATAGTGTGTCTAGTCTCTATAGTGTCTCTATAGTGTGTCTAGTCTCTATAGTGTCTCTATAGTGTGTCTAGTCTCTATAGTGTCTCTATAGTGTGTCTAGTCTCTATAGTGTGTCTAGTCTCTATAGTGTCTCTAGTGCTCTATAGTGTGTCTAGTCTCTATAGTGTCTCTATAGTGTGTCTAGTCTCTATAGTGTCTCTATAGTGTGTCTAGTCTCTATAGTGTCTCTATAGTGTGTCTAGTCTCTATAGTGTCTCTATAGTGTGTCTAGTCTCTATAGTGTCTCTATAGTGTGTCTAGTCTCTATAGTGTCTCTATAGTGTGTCTAGTCTCTATAGTGTGTCTAGTCTCTATAGTGTCTCTATAGTGTGTCTAGTCTCTATAGTGTCTCTATAGTGTGTCTAGTCTCTATAGTGTCTCTATAGTGTGTCTAGTCTCTATAGTGTGTCTAGTCTCTATAGTGTGTCTAGTCTCTATAGTGTGTCTAGTCTATAGTGTCTCTATAGTGTGTCTAGTCTCTATAGTGTGTCTAGTCTCTATAGTGTCTCTATAGTGTGTCTAGTCTCTATAGTGTCTCTATAGTGTGTCTAGTCTCTATAGTGTCTCTATAGTGTGTCTAGTCTCTATAGTGTCTCTATAGTGTGTCTAGTCTCTATAGTGTTGTCTAGTCTCTATAGTGTCTCTATAGTGTGTCTAGTCTCTATAGTGTCTCTATAGTGTGTCTAGTCTCTATAGTGTCTCTATAGTGTGTCTAGTCTCTATAGTGTCTCTATAGTGTGTCTAGTCTCTATAGTGTCTCTATA
Source organism: Coregonus lavaretus (assembly GCF_964263955.1). Lineage (NCBI taxonomy): Eukaryota > Metazoa > Chordata > Actinopteri > Salmoniformes > Salmonidae > Coregonus > Coregonus lavaretus. Next base: position 2,979 of record NW_028160646.1, on the reverse strand, counting down.
GTGTGTCTAGTCTCTATAGTGTGTCTAGTCTCTATAGTGTCTCTATAGTGTGTCTAGTCTCTATAGTGTCTCTATAGTGTGTCTAGTCTCTATAGTGTCTCTATAGTGTGTCTAGTCTCTATAGTGTCTCTATAGTGTCTCTATAGTGTGTCTAGTCTCTATAGTGTCTCTATAGTGTGTCTAGTCTCTATAGTGTCTCTATAGTGTCTCTATAGTGTGTCTAGTCTCTATAGTGTCTCTATAGTGTGTCTAGTCTCTATAGTGTCTCTATAGTGTCTCTATAGTGTGTCTAGTCTCTATAGTGTGTCTAGTCTCTATAGTGTCTCTATAGTGTGTCTAGTCTCTATAGTGTCTCTATAGTGTGTCTAGTCTCTATAGTGTCTCTTAGTGTCTCTATAGTGTGTCTAGTCTCTATAGTGTCTCTATAGTGTGTCTAGTCTCTATAGTGTCTCTATAGTGTCTCTATAGTGTGTCTAGTCTCTATAGGTGTCTCTATAGGTGTCTCTATAGTGTGTCTAGTCTCTATAGTGTCTCTATAGTGTGTCTAGTCTCTATAGTGTCTCTATAGTGTCTCTATAGTGTGTCTAGTCTCTATAGTGTGTCTAGTCTCTATAGTGTGTCTAGTCTCTATAGTGTGTCTTAGTCTCTATAGTGTGTCTAGTCTCTATAGTGTCTCTATAGTGTGTCTAGTCTCTATAGTGTCTCTATAGTGTGTCTAGTCTCTATAGTGTGTCTAGTCTCTATAGTGTGTCTAGTCTCTATAGTGTCTCTATAGTGTCTCTATAGTGTGTCTAGTCTCTATAGTGTCTCTATAGTGTGTCTAGTCTCTATAGTGTCTCTATAGTGTGTCTAGTGTCTCTATAGTGTCTCTATAGTGTGTCTAGTCTCTATAGTGTCTCTATAGTGTGTCTATAGTCTCTATAGTGTCTCTATAGTGTCTCTATAGTGTGTCTAGTCTCTATAGTGTCTCTATAGTGTGTCTAGTCTCTATAGTGTCTCTATAGTGTGTCTAGTCTCTATAGTGTCTCTATAGTGTCTCTATAGTGTCTATAGTGTCTCTATAGGTCTCTATAGTGTGTCTAGTCTCTATAGTGTCTCTATAGTGTGTCTAGTCTCTATAGTGTCTCTATAGTGTCTCTATAGTGTGTCTAGTCTCTATAGTGTCTCTATAGTGTGTCTAGTCTCTATAGTGTCTCTATAGTGTGTCTAGTCTCTATAGTGTCTCTAGTGTCTAGTCTCTAGTGTGTCTAGTCTCTATAGTGTCTCTATAGTGTGTCTAGTCTCTATAGTGTGTCTAGTCTCTATAGTGTCTCTATAGTGTGTCTAGTCTCTATAGTGTGTCTAGTCTCTATAGTGTCTCTATAGTGTGTCTAGTCTCTATAGTGTCTCTATAGTGTGTCTAGTCTCTATAGTGTCTCTATAGTGTGTCTAGTCTCTATAGTGTCTCTATAGTGTGTCTAGTCTCTATAGTGTCTCTATAGTGTCTCTATAGTGTGTCTAGTCTCTATAGTGTCTCTATAGTGTCGTCTAGGTCTCTATAGTGTGTCTAGTCTCTATAGTGTCTCTATAGTGTGTCTAGTCTCTATAGTGTCTCTATAGGTGTCTAGTCTCTATAGTGTCTCTATAGTGTGTCTAGTCTCTATAGTGTCTCTATAGTGTGTCTAGTCTCTATAGTGTCTCTATAGTGTCTCTATAGTGTGTCTAGTCTCTATAGTGTCTCTATAGTGTGTCTAGTCTCTATAGTGTGTCTAGTCTCTATAGTGTCTCTATAGTGTCTCTATAGTGTGTCTAGTCTCTATAGTGTCTCTATAGTGTGTCTAGTCTCTATAGTGTCTCTATAGTGTCTCTATAGTGTGTCTAGTCTCTATAGTGTGTCTAGTCTCTATAGTGTCTCTATAGTGTGTCTAGTCTCTATAGTGTGTCTCTATAGTGTCTCTATAGTGTGTCTAGTCTCTATAGTGTCTCTATAGTGTGTCTAGTCTCTATAGTTGTGTCTAGTCTCTATAGTGTCTCTATAGTGTGTCTAGTCCTCTATAGTGTGTCTAGTCTCTATAGTGTCTCTATAGTGTGTCTAGTCTCTATAGTGTCTCTATAGTGTGTCTAGTCTCTATAGTGTCTCTATAGTGTGTCTAGTCTCTATAGTGTCTCTATATTGTCTCTATAGTGTGTCTAGTCTCTATAGTGTCTCTATAGTGTGTCTAGTCTCTATAGTGTCTGTCTCTATAGTGTGTCTCTATAGTGTCTCTATAGTGTGTCTAGTCTCTATAGTGTCTCTATAGTGTCTCTATAGTGTGTCTAGTCTCTATAGTGTGTCTATAGTGTGTCTAGTCTCTATAGTGTCTCTATAGTGTGTCTAGTCTCTATAGTGTGTCTTAGGTCTCTATAGTGTCTCTATAGTGTGTCTAGTCTCTATAGTGTCTCTATAGTGTGTCTAGTCTCTATAGTGTCTCTATAGTGTCTCTATAGTGTCTCTATAGTGTGTCTAGTCTCTATAGTGTCTCTATAGTGTCTCTATAGTGTGTCTAGTCTCTATAGTGTCTCTATAGTGTCTCTATAGTTCTCTATAGTGTGTCTAGTCTCTATAGTGTCTCTATAGTGTGTCTAGTCTCTATAGTGTCTCTATAGTGTCTCTATAGTGTTCTATAGTGTGTCTAGTCTCTATAGTGTCTCTATAGTGTGTCTAGTCTCTATAGTGTCTCTATAGTGTGTCTAGTCTCTATAGTGTCTCTATAGTGTGTCCTAGTCTCTATAGTTGTCTCTATAGTTGTGTCTAGTCTCTATAGTGTGTCTCTATAGTGTGTCTAGTCTCTATAGTGTCTCTATAGGTCTCTAGTCTCTATAGTGTGTCTAGTCTCTATAGTGTGTCTAGTCTCTATAGTGTCTCTATAGGTGTGTCTAGTCTCTATAGTGTCTCTATAGTGTGGTCTAGTCTCTATAGTGTCTCTATAGTGTGTCTAGTCTCTATAGTGTCTCTATAGT
>NW_028160647.1:0-9264 GCF_964263955.1 Coregonus lavaretus | reverse complement strand
ATCTGGACCAAGTCAAACAATGACACTCTCCTCTCACAGACAATCCAAAGCCTTCTATGTTATGTGTATGTGTTGGCAGTTAGCAACACATGTTGCTGGTTGGCACCACATGTTGCTGGTGGGCAGTTAGCATCACATGTTGCTGGTTGGCAGTTAGCATCACATGTTGCTGGTTGGCAGTTAGCACCACATGTTGCTGGTGAGCAGTTAGCAACACATGTTGCTAGTGGGCAGTTAGCAACACATGTGCTGGTTGGCAGTTAGCAACACATGTGCTGGTTGGCAGTTTGCAACACATGTTGCTGGTTAGCAGTTAGCAACACATGTTGCTGGTGGGCAGTTAGCAACACATGTTGCGCTGCCCTGTGGTGAACTAAGGTGCCCTGTGGTGCCGTACAGATCAGAGAGTAAGAAGGGCCCCGCTAGGCTGGCCCTGACTAACCACAGCTCTAAACACACAATGCCAAACATCACACACAATGCCAATCACACACAACGCCAAACATCACACACAACGCCATCAAACATCTAAACCTCCCCGAGCCAAGGGGGGAAAAAGGAAAAAACTGAATGAATGTCAAAAACACACATAGGAGGAGAGGACAGCTCAAAACAAACCATCTCAGAGTTAAGAGGCTGGCCTTGTTTTTATTAGCCAGCATCAGGAGGAAGGGAGACAGCAGGCCGCAATGAGAGGACCCCCTCTGGGCTGGAGGGGGTTGAGCGTACCCCCTGTGGAAGAGGAAAAAACACGGGACAGAACACAGTCCACTGGAGACAGGGGGATCTGTGTATATATAGGAGGGAGGGAGGGAGGGAGGGAGAAGAGAGGAAAGAGTAGTGCTTCTGTTGAACACAAAAGGACTTCAGTAAACAGCCCATGTGGAAAACATTAGGTTAGATCACAGATCAAACTGAGATGCACTGGGGAGATGCACTGGAGAGATACACTGGAGAGATACACTGGGTTTCCTTCCTCCTGTAGGGTTGCTGCCCTGCCCTGTCCTGTCCTGTCCTGTCTGGTGGGAGGAAATGCTCTACAACATCCTGAGAGCTGACCATATTCATATGACGTACAGACCTGGGCTTACTGTACGTCACATGACTACAGAACTCAGACCTGGGGCTTACAGAAGGTACAGTCACATGACTACAAAACTCAGACCTGGGGCTTACAGAAGGTACAGTCACATGACTCCAGAACTCAGACCTGGCTTTACAGAAGGTACAGTCACATGACTCCAGAACTCAGACCTGGCCTTACAGAAGGTACAGTCACATGACTCCAGAACTCAGACCTGGCCTTACAGAAGGTACAGTCACATGACTACAGAACTCAGACCTGGGGCTTACAGAAGGTACAGTCACATGACTCCAGAACTCAGACCTGGGGCTTACAGAAGGTACAGTCACATGACTACAGAACTCAGACCTGGGGCTTACAGAAGGTACAGTCACATGACTCCAGAACTCAGACCTGGGGCTTACAGAAGGTACAGTCACATGACTCCAGAACTCAGACCTGGGGCTTACAGAAGGTACAGTCACATGACTACAGAACTCAGACCTGGGGCTTACAGAAGGTACAGTCACATGACTACAGAACTCAGACCTGGGGCTTACAGAAGGTACAGTCACATGACTCCAGAACTCAGACCTGGCCTTACAGAAGGTACAGTCACATGACTACAGAACTCAGACCTGGGGCTTACAGAAGGTACAGTCACATGACTACAGAACTCAGACCTGGGGCTTACAGAAGGTACAGTCACATGACTACAGAACTCAGACCTGGCTTTACAGAAGGTACAGTCACATGACTCCAGAACTCAGACCTGGGGCTTACAGAAGGTACAGTCACATGACTCCAGAACTCAGACCTGGGGCTTACAGAAGGTACAGTCACATGACTCCAGAACTCAGACCTGGCCTTACAGAAGGTACAGTCACATGACTACAGAACTCAGACCTGGGGCTTACAGAAGGTACAGTCACATGACTCCAGAACTCAGACCTGGCCTTACAGAAGGGACAGTCACATGACTACAAAACTCAGACCTGGCCTTACAGAAGGTACAGTCACATGACTCCAGAACTCAGACCTGGCTTTACAGAACGTACAGTCACATGACTCCAGAACTCAGACCTGGCCTTACAGAAGGTACAGTCACATGACTCCAGAACTCAGACCTGGGGCTTACAGAAGGTACAGTCACATGACTCCAGAACTCAGACCTGGCCTTACAGAAGGTACAGTCACATGACTCCAGAACTCAGACCTGGCCTTACAGAAGGTACAGTCACATGACTCCAGAACTCAGACCTGGCCTTACAGAAGGTACAGTCACATGACTACAGAACTCAGACCTGACTTTACAGAAGATACAGTCACATGACTACAGAACTCAGACCTGGCTTTACAGAAGGTACAGTCACATGACTACAGAACTCAGACCTGGCTTTACAGAAGGTACAGTCACATGACTCCAGAACTCAGACCTGGCCTTACAGAAGGTACAGTCACATGACTACAAAACTCAGACCTGGGGCTTACAGAAGGTACAGTCACATGACTACAGAACTCAGACCTGGCTTTACAGAAGGTACAGTCACATGACTACAGAACTCAGACCTGGGGCTTACAGAAGGTACAGTCACATGACTACAGAACTCAGACCTGGCCTTACAGAAGGTACAGTCACATGACTACAGAACTCAGACCTGGCCTTACAGAAGGTACAGTCACATGACTACAGAACTCAGACCTGGCTTTACAGAAGGTACAGTCACATGACTCCAGAACTCAGACCTGGCCTTACAGAAGGTACAGTCACATGACTCCAGAACTCAGACCTGGCCTTACAGAAGGTACAGTCACATGACTCCAGAACTCAGACCTGGCTTTACAGAAGGTACAGTCACATGACTACAAAACTCAGACCTGGCCTTACAGAAGGTACAGTCACATGACTCCAGAACTCAGACCTGGCCTTACAGAAGGTACAGTCACATGACTCCAGAACTCAGACCTGGCCTTACAGAAGGTACAGTCACATGACTACAGAACTCAGACCTGGCTTTACAGAAGGTACAGTCACATGACTCCAGAACTCAGACCTGGCCTTACAGAAGGTACAGTCACATGACTACAGAACTCAGACCTGGGGCTTACAGAAGATACAGTCACATGACTACAGAACTCAGACCTGGCCTTACAGAAGGTACAGTCACATGACTCCATAACTCAGACCTGGCCTTACAGAAGGTACAGTCACATGACTCCAGACCTCAGACCTGGCCTTACAGAAGGTACAGTCACATGACTCCAGAACTCAGACCTGGCCTTACAGAAGGTACAGTCACATGACTCCAGAACTCAGACCTAGGCATACTGTATGTCATATGAATCCAGAACTATCCCATGTCAGCCAGGCCAGCAGTATTCAGCTTCACCACCATGGCTAAGCTCTGATGCCACACCCAGCCCCTGACCTTCATGGCTGGGACAAATGGCTGAACTATCACAATAAGCTGCTTGGTTCAAAGAGAGAGCGGGAAGTCTGGTTTCCAGGGGACAGGAGCTAGCTAGCTGTAGGGTAGTCCCACTCCCTACAGAGGATTGGTTTCCTATCTCAAGAGTTAGAGTCAGTAGTAGTAACCTTCTTCTACCTCCCTCCAGGACTATCTCAAGAGTTAGAGTCAGTAGTAGTAGTAACCTTCCTCTACCTCCCTCCAGGACTATCTCAAGAGTTAGAGTCAGTAGTAGTAGTAACCTTCTTCTACCTCCCTCCAGGACTATCTCAAGAGTTAGAGTCAGTAGTAGTAGTAACCTTCCTCTACCTCCCTCCAGGACTATCTCAAGAGTTAGAGTCAGTAGTAGTAGTAACCTTCCTCTACCTCCCTCCAGGACTATCTCAAGAGTTAGAGTCAGTAGTAGTAACCTTCTTCTACCTCCCTCCAGGACTATCTCAAGAGTTAGAGTCAGTAGTAGTAGTAACCTTCTTCTACCTCCCTCCAGGACTATCTCAAGAGTTAGAGTCAGTAGTAGTAACCTTCCTCTACCTCCCTCCAGGACTATATCAAGAGTTAGAGTCAGTAGTAGTAACCTTCCTCTACCTCCCTCCAGGACTATATCAAGAGTTAGAGTCAGTAGTAGTAACCTTCCTCTACCTCCCTCCAGGACTATCTCAAGAGTTAGAGTCAGTAGTAGTAACCTTCTTCTACCTCCCTCCAGGACTATATCAAGAGTTAGAGTCAGTAGTAGTAACCTTCTTCTACCTCCCTCCAGGACTATATCACGAGTTAGAGTCAGTAGTAGTAACCTTCCTCTACCTCCCTCCAGGACTATATCAAGAGTTAGAGTCAGTAGTAGTAACCTTCCTCTACCTCCCTCCAGGACTATATCAAGAGTTAGAGTCAGTAGTAGTAACCTTCCTCTACCTCCCTCCAGGACTATATCAAGAGTTAGAGTCAGTAGTAGTAACCTTCCTCTACCTCCCTCCAGGACTATATCAAGAGTTAGAGTCAGTAGTAGTAACCTTCCTCTACCTCCCTCCAGGACTATCTCAAGAGTTAGAGTCTTCGTCCACAAACAGGCTGGCTCAATGTTCTGCAATCACAATAAGCTGCTTGGTTCAAAGTGTTTCTTTCCCTTCAGTAAGAATAGCAGACCAGAGTTCTAGCAGCAGGTCATGGCCCTGACGCTGTCACACTGAACCAAGGGATCTGCTGTTGTTGTTTTCAGGATCTCATTCCCAACTGGAACCTCTGCTTACTGCAAAACAAGACGCTTCTCTTTGTGAAACCCTACACCTCTCTTTGTCTGTAAAGTAAATAGTGGGATGGGAACATTTAGAGGATGAAAGGCCTGTGGAGAGATGTGCCCTTGAGTACAGATGACAAGCTGTAACACTATGGGTGTGTTTCCAAATGGCACCCTATTCACTATATAGTGCATTACTTTTGACCAGGGCCCATAGGGCTTTGACTTGGTTTCCTATGGCTCACAGCTTCATCACAGCCGACATCATGATGCCCCTTTCTTTCTGGCACTAATGCCATCTTGCACATATTTTCTCACAACTCTGGTGTTTGTATGTTATAGATACCTCCTCCTACTAGCGCCATCATCGCAAGTGTTCTTCAGTAGGAATATTAAACCTCAGCAAACTGAACTATCAGTAGAAATGTTAGACCTTACCAAACTATCAGTAGGAATGTTAAACCTTACCAAACTATCAGTAGGAATGTTAAACCTTACCAAACTATCAGTAGGAATGTTAGACCTTACCAAACTATCAGTAGGAATGTTAAACCTTACCAAACTATCAGTAGGAATGTTAAACCTTACCAAACTATCAGTAGGAATGTTAAACCTTACCAAACTATCAGTAGGAATATGAAACCTTACCAAACTATCAGTAGGAATATGAAACCTTACCAAACGGAACTATCAGTAGGAATGTTAAACCTTACCAAACTATCAGTAGGAATGTTAAACCTTACCAAACTGAACTATCAGTAGGAATGTTAAACCTTACCAAACTATCAGTAGGAATGTTATACCTTACCAAACTATCAGTAGGAATGTTAAACCTTACCAAACTATCAGTAGGAATGTTAAACCTTACCAAACTATCAGTAGGAATGTTAAACCTTACCAAACTATAAGTTGGAATGTTAGACCTTACCAAACTATCAGTAGGAATGTTAAACCTTACCAAACTATCAGTAGGAATGTTACACCTTACCAAACTATCAGTAGGAATGTTAAACCTTACCAAACTATCAGTAGGAATGTTAAACCTTACCAAACTATCAGTAGGAATGTTAAACCTTACCAAACTGAACTATCAGTAGGAATGTTAAACCTTACCAAACTGAACTATCAGTAGGAATGTTAAACCTTACCAAACTGAACTATCAGTAGGAATGTTAAACCTTACCACACTGAACCCAGTAGGAATATTAAACCTTACCAAACTGAACTATCAGTAGGAATGTTAAACCTTACCAAACTGAACTATCAGTAGGAATGTTAAACCTTACCACACTGAACCCAGTAGGAATGTTAAACCTTACCAAACTGAACTATCAGTAGGAATGTTAGACCTTACCAAACTATCAGTAGGAATGTTAAACCTTACCAAACTATCAGTAGGAATGTTAAACCTTACCAAACTATCAGTAGGAATGTTAGACCTTACCAAACTATCAGTAGGAATGTTAAACCTTACCAAACTATCAGTAGGAATGTTCAACCTTACCAAACTATCAGTAGGAATATGAAACCTTACCAAACTGAACTATCAGTAGGAATGTTAAACCTTAACAAACTGAACTATCAGTAGGAATGTTAAACCTTACCACACTGAACCCAGTAGGAATATTAAACCTTACCAAACTGAACTATCAGTAGGAATGTTAAACCTTACCACACTGAACCCAGTAGGAATGTTAAACCTTACCAAACTGAACTATCAGTAGGAATGTTAAACCTTACCAAACTGAACTATAAGTAGGAATGTTAAATATCTCAGTCTATTTCACAGACTAAGAATGCATCCCAAATGGCACCCTATCAAATGGTTCTGGTCAAAAGTAGTGCACTATGTAGGGAATAGGGTGTAATTTGGGATGCAGCCTCAGTCTATTTGACACACTAAATATTCCATATCAAATGTATATTTGACCTTAAGCAGGGAGTCACCATTGAGACCAGGGTCTCTTTCACAAGGGAGACCTGCATATACAATTTCATAAGACAAACTCTCAAATCTAATACACTATAAAATCTGTCAAATACAGCACAACACAATTATTCAAGAAAAACAGTTACATTCCTCAATAAGAAGGTCCCCAATCAATATTTTAAATTGCCCGAGCATCACCAGAACATCCAATTGTAATGTATTTTGTAGTTGGGGTTCCAACAATGAGGTGCTTTAAAGCTAAAAGCAGATTTACCTAGTTCGGTGGAGACCCAAGGAACCTCGAGAGTTAACCATCCCTGTGAACGGGTTTGGTGTCTCATGTTTTTCAACTTGAACAGTGAAGTGAGGTAGGTGGGAAGCTTTTGTAGTAGAGCTTTGGAAACAGAAAGGGAATAGTGAAGTGATCTACGGCACTTTAATGAGGACCAAACAACCTTTGATACAGGGTGTAGTGGTGAGTATTAAATCTGTCACCTGTGATAAAGCGAAGGGTGCTATGGTAGACGGCATCCAATGGCTTAAGAGTAGTGGCTGCTGTAATCTGGTTAATGGTGACACCATAATCAAGAACTGGCAGGAAAGATGACTGTCCAATCTGCTTCCTGAGGCAAGATCTATTTCAAAAAATGAAGTGTACTTTAAATGTTGGTTTGAAACTAGCACATCCGTATGTTTTTTAAACATTAAATCTTTGTCAATCCAAATGCCCAGATATTTATAGGCGGGAACCCGATCGATGGGAGAACCATCCGGTGAATAAATATGTAGTTCATCTGAAACATTTTTTGCCACAATTAGAGAACAACATGTATTTAGTCTTGCCCGCATACAAGATTTAAACCAATCAGGGCAGCTCTAACATAGCCTGGTCAACAGTTGGGGCGACGGCATACATAAGTGTTGTCTGCATACAGATTAATATTACATTTTTTAACAGATAGAACAATATGATTTATATAAATATTAAAGAGAACAGGTCCCAATACGGACCCCTGCAGTACACCATTTGTAATATCCAGGAAACTGTACTAGACACCATCAGAAATCACACATTGTGTCCTGTCTGACAGATAGTTCTCAAACCACTTGCAAGAAGCCTGATATCCAGGTCTATTTCAGTCAGCTTTTGAATGAGAATGTGATATTCAACAGTGTCGAAGGCCTTGGAAAGGTCTATCAATAGGGCAGCACAATTATTTTTATGATCTAAGCAAGTTACATTTAACATTTTAGTCATTTAGCAGACACTCTTATCCAGAGCGACTTACATGAGCAATTAGGGTTAAGTGCCTTGCTCAAGGGCACATCGACAGATTTTTCACCTAGTCGGCTCGGGGATTAGAAACAGCGACCTTTCGGTTACTGGCACAACACTCTTACCCACTAAGCTACCTGCCGCCACAAGTTAACACATGATCTAGAACAAGCGTAGCAGCTGAAATGGTGCTACGTCCAGGTCTAAAACCAGATTGGTACACATTAAGAATATAATAAGAAGTTCTTAGCAGAGAGTTGGCCAGGGATTCAAAAACCTTGGAAAGGCAAGATAACTTGGAAATTGGATGGTAGTTATTTAAGTCAGAAGGATCTCCTCCTTTATGTAAGGGGAGGACATGTGCCGCTTACCAGATCCTGGGGATAACACCAGAAACAACTGTCAAGTTAAAAACATAGGTTAATGATTCTGCAATAAGTGGAGCAGAGAGCTGCTGTAAGAAGGGATCAGGAGAATCAGCCCATCATAGATATAAAATGGTCGAAATGAAAATAAGAGAATGTGTATCTGGGTGCGTTTAATTCTCTACAGTCTCTAATGAGGAAAGCTCTCTCTGTCATCTGTGTCTGGTTAGAACAGTGGTGACAGTGATGGTGGTTTGGTGGGGGTGTGGCCAGCTAGATGACTGACTGGTGACATCAGAGGTCATGTGACCCATGATAGAGATACATACACTCACATGTAGGACAAACACACTTGGATTTACTCATTTGTGCGCACTCACACGCTCACGCTCGCGCACACACACACACACACAAACACACACACACAGGGAGAGAGGGAGAGGACCTGGTGGCAGTGATTTGATGTGATTCTGTGAGAGAGAGCCTTGGCTCCCGGAGGACATCAGTCCAACATGTGCCTCTCAGCTGGGCTCTCCATCAAACCCCACTGCTCCTCTTTGAACACCAGCTAAATGGCTTTAAAACCAACAATAATATCAATCCATTAACCGGCCTAATCTGTGTGGGATTCCAGAAACAACTTCTTAAAAAATCTTCAAATGGGTTTCACTTGTTAAGATGGAAAAATATAGGGAACAATGCTGCTTTGAACATTGTCATAATTGAGGCAAGTCGTGCCAGCGCTTGGACCTTTTTATTCTGCAAAACGTGTAGAGCAAAGCATATTTGTTCAAGTTCATAATTTGTGCAGTGTAAAACGTGTGTAACTAGAGCCATGTTATGAATGTATGCGTGCCATGCTGTCAGGCTAGGCCCAGGGATGGGGTTGAGCTGGAAGCTGCAGGAAGGGATGGAGGGAGAGAGGGATGGA
>NW_028160648.1:0-56473 GCF_964263955.1 Coregonus lavaretus | reverse complement strand
TGCAAAAGAACACATACCTATTTTGACAGCTATATATACTTACACTTTACATAAACCCTGTGTAGTGATGATCATCCCCATCCTACCATGGAGAATTGCTATTTCTCTCTGTATGCTGCTGGAAGTGCTGAAGTCAACTTTGTAGTGGATGACAAATCACCCAGTGTTCCCATTTTACATTAAATCAGCCACAGACACTGTTTGATTTACACAAACGCTGCTTGGGCTGGGACTCGCTTCACTCCAAAACAATAACAATAATGAGAAGAAGAAACTTGAGGGAAAAACTCAAAACAACAAAATAAAAGAGAGAATGTGTCCCAGCTCTGCCAAGCCCCTCACACACTGACAACTCCAGTCCTGCCCTGGGAAAGAGAACAGACGGGCCCAGTGCTACCCTGTCTTCAGCCCAGATCAGCAGTACTGGAGCTGGGCACTGGAGTCAGGTATCCTTGTTATACCCTCCAAAACATGTGCAGGGTTATGTGTTTTGGAATGTCTGAATTGGAACTGGGTCTGTCTCGGTATGAGGTTTATGTTGGACAAAAGTCTGCTGGTAGGAGAACAACCTGACAATCTGGCAAGAGGAGGCTACTGAGGCATGCCACATGGAGTAGGCGTACATCCCTCTAAGCCATTTAATCATGCATGTGAATGTCTATGGGACTAATGAAGGCTTTAGGGTTGCTTCAGCTTAGAACCTTTGAGGACTGACCTTCCTGGGTTTTAGGGCTTTCCCTTTCTGTGTTTGTCCAGCATTAACTGGTACAGGTGAGGTTAGGGCCGGGTCAAGCCCAGTCCAAGCCCATTCCAAGCCTCAGCAATACCTCAGCGAGCCTCAGTGTGGCTCTGAGGTCCATGTTGACTGGGCACATCCCACAGCTCCAGTATAGGAAAACAGCCATTTTGGTTTCATGGTTACATATCACAGGCACATTTTAATGGTTGTATTCTGGCATGGAGGTCTGGTTCTTTTGGCCTGGCCTGGCCTGTCCACATCTGCGCTCAGCAGGGGCTAACTGCTGCCTTCATGGCAAGCCCTATGAAAGAGTGCACTGATGATTTATACGCTACTTTTCTCTTGTTACTCTAGATGTACTCTAGATAAAACTATGGATAACTCCTCAGACAATATAGTATAATACAACAGGTTAAAATGATTGACACCCCTCATCCAGCCCTATTTCATTCAGAATGATGAAGTTCCATATTGGGTTGTACCATACAGCTCTAACAGAGCTCTTGAACGCATTAAGCCAGCCACAGAAAATCTACTTTATAACGGAACATTGAAATTATAAAACACTGGTGTAAGAAATCCATAGAACAAAGACAAGAGAAAGCGGGGCAAGATGGAGGATCCAGCTGCTTTTCAAATTAAGATGAAAGGGGAAAAAAAGAGAAAGGAAGAAGGGAAAGAACTCAAGGAAAAAAGCCAAAGGGAAAAGTAGACCGCAGGATACTATGAAGTCAGAGCAGAGCCTATCTCTTTTGACTCAATTGTGGTTTTGCTCCACGATTAAAAATGAAAATATGGCAGGATCCAACAGGGCCTTGTTAGCAGATCCACAGATACTATATAAAGCAGGGGGGCTTCACCATATGCTCTCCCAGGGCTGGAGAGGGACTCATAAACACATGGTGGAGGAGAGGAGAGGTGGTGGATCCATTTAACTCTAGAGACTAACAGCCCAATCAGACACAACACTGGCCTAACATAAGACCCTCTAAACAACATTGGTCCAACACCAGACCCATACACACACAGACAGACCAGTCAGACACAACACTGGCCCAACATCAAAACCAACACCAGACCCAACACAACACTGGCCCAACATCAGTCTGATAGACAGATAGACCCACTGGCCCAACATCAGACCCATAGGCTACACATACAAACCAGTCAGAAGGTACTCTGGAACTGTCACAGGAACGTTTTAAAACCATTCCAAGAAACTGTAAGAAAATATTAATCAATTAATGAAAATGTTGCTGCCTTTTGCAAACTGATGTTTCTACTAGATCCAATAAGTATTTGCTGGGTCGTCACCAATAGTAATTCTAATAATGTATTTTCAGAAAGTAATCAGCCAACAGTCTGAATCTAATTAGCAATACTCCCTCTATGCAAATATTCCCCTCTACACTGGGCTTGAGAAAGTACCAAAATTGTACAGAGCTCCTTGGCTTTATACCATGTTCTGGGTTAATTTTTCCACACATACGTATTATTGCACATGCTGTGTGTTTTTGTTAATTCAGTAGGAATACAGATAGGAGGGAAGGAAAAGCAGTGCAATACTATTACCATTTCCTGTTTCTGTGGAGCCAGGGTCTTGGGGGAGCAGGGAGAGGGGAGACCTGGCATCCAGGTAGCGCCAAGACACACTGAAGAATGGAGAGAAAAATAATAAAACGTGCCTAGAGAGAAAACACTTTTAAATAATCTCTACATAGAGGTTTGAAAGTGCCACATGCATGCCAAATGTTGAAGAAATTTGCCTGAATTGAGGCAATGTTTAAAATACTACGAGGAACAATGACAGATGGACTTACTATGTAAGTATGAAATAAAGAGAGAGAATACATTTACATTTACATCATTTAGCAGACGCTCTTATCCAGAGCGACTTACAAATTGCCACACACTGTCTGTCTGGATGTCTCTCCAATACACATTGATGACAATGCATATAATGTTTAGTATGCAGTACGATATGGGACAAATTGTTATTTTCCCTGAAACTGTTTTTTTATGACAATTATTTACCTTTTTTGTCATTACATGTAACTAACTACATAGTAATTACACATCTTACTAATCCGAAACATGGCCAGTTTCCTTTCAATACATTTCAACAATGCAATAGGAGAATATTACATCTGCTACGTTATTTTCTCATCCAGCTATAAGTTTGTTGGTTTTGTTTGTTGGATATTTCAAGAAGAATCTGTTCAACAGCAGAGCATGGATTTAGGGCTTTCTTATCTTCACTGCAGGAAAGAAACTGCTTCTAATTACATTTTAGTATCATTTTTAGAATGCTCCTTACCAAGAAAACATTATTTTAACATGAAGTCTCTGTGGTGTTTCGCAATAAAAGCTCATAATGTTTTACCACAATGATCTTGCCAAACAAAAATAGTTAGAAAGTGAGCATGGGGCACTTGAAGCCTGGCTGCAATATAAACTGTGAAACAAAAAAAACACTGTTAGAAACTGAAATGTTTCTACTGTGGTTTAAATCTAGATATGAAGTTGTTGGGGAAACCATTAGATTAATCACATTGCAATTTACTGGCTAATCAGGCTTAAATTACCACAACAGGGAGAGTTCATTAGACGAGAGTAAGGACCAATCAGGAAGCAAAGATGTGTTGAAAGAGGCTTAACATATTTTCTGACCACAATAGAAGTGCAGTGCAGACCTCTGCTTGACACTAATGGAGTAGATATGAGGACACAGCAGCAGCAGCCTGGAGTGGGGTAACATTACATGGTCTAATCCTGGTCATGGCAGAGGGACAGCTTTTGAACCCTTCAGAAACATGTTCTACCTCTGGCTCGCTAAGGGATTCTTTGGATTGAGAACTAGAAGCCTGGTGGGTGAGGGTTCGGTTAAGCAAATAAATATTGTTAAAGAAGAGGCAAACGTCAGGGAGGCCCCTGAACTCCCGGCCCACCCTGGAGGAGCCCCATTTTTTTACTAGCAACACTGCCCCAGCACAACCTTCAGCGCTGCCAGCATGCTGCTCGCCTGACAGGCCCGGGCATTGAGGCCTAAAGAAAACAAACTCTGTCTGATTGTGAAAATAGTACCGTAGGGGCCTCCTGGTGCACGGCGCTTATCTCACACAAGGCCAGCTTTGTGCTTCTGAGGGGGCTCCTCTCTGGACATCCACCACCCCACCAGGTGGAGACTGCCAGGGCCCAGAGCTCCCCCTCCATCCTACCCCACTCCATCTCTCCCTCTCGCCATGTCTACCGTAGTCCCTCCACTGAGACCACTGGGTTTATTTGGAGAAGGGAACATGAGGAAATTGATCAGCAGGCCCCATACTGATCTGTGGGCTGAAGCAATTCCTCAATGATTTGAGATTGTAGATTAGACGTCTTGGCCTCAAAACATCCTTACTTTGCATCAGCAGTCCTATGGTAATGTAACACATGTGGGGATGGGCATACATCAGCATCATCCCAATGTCTATGGATGAAGTGAGATGCTGCCATGGGTTTCTTGATCTTCCACTAAACCACAGTTCTTTGACTTTTTAGTTTTCAGTTGACTTTCAGTGGTGTTAGAACCCACTGTTTTAACTGAGATCTTTAGGTCATATACTATTACTGATGTGGCACTATCCAACTTCAAACAACAGAGACTAACTACACGTGGATGATGCAGATGCACATAAGCAGATAGTATGCTTGAGTTGATTGAATTGAAAAGCAGTGATTTATATGTTGGCAGGATGGGACTAAGGTTACTAAACAAGCAGACCCCCACATTTGCAGTAATGACTGGTCTGACTTGCAGAGGTCCAGGTCAGTGAAATAACTCTGTGCAATGTTTTCATTTCCTTATTCTCAAATTGTAATAAGAGGCTCCAAAATGAAGGAGTCCCATTTCTAAAATGTGGGTCATTTAGAGGCAGAGGTAATTGGAAGTAAGTGGAACCAGTGAAACCCAAGACGTTTAACTAGTCACCACAACTGACTCTTTGTAAGATATCACCAGAGCATCGGTCGGTACAATGAACCTGCAGTCAGTATCATCCACTTAAGTAATGAGGCCTGAGGAGGTGTGGTATATGGTCAATTTACCACGCCTAAGGGCTGTTCTTACGCATGACACAATGCCTGGACACAGCCCTTAGCTGTGGTATATTGGCCATATATCACAAACCCCAGAGGTGCCTTATGTCACGATCGTTATAGGAACCGGACCAAGGCGCAGCGTGATAGGCGTACATCTTTCAATGAGTACTTTACACAATAACAAAACGATACGTGAAGTCCTGAGGTGAACACAACACAAACCTTAACGGAACAAGATCCCACAAATAACTGTGCAAAACAGGCTGCCTAAGTATGGTTCCCAATCAGAGACAACGAGAATCAGCTGTCTCTGATTGGGAACCACCCTGGCCAACATAGAAAACACGAACTAGAACACCCATAGACAACTAAACATAACAAGTCCACACCCTGGCTCAACATTTAAGAGTCCCCAGAGCCAGGGCGTGACAGTACCCCCCCCCCCCCCCAAAGGCGCGGACTGCGACCGCGCCAACCAAACACAACAGGGGAGGGGCCGGGTGGAAATTCCGCCTCGGAGGCGGATCAGGCTCCGGGCGTGACCACCACTCTCTCGCTACCCCCCTAGCGCCCCTGGTCTGGTCCCGCTGGCCGGAGCTGGACTGGACACCGGTGGAGCGGATTGCTCAGGCTCCGGTGTGGAGCAGCTGACCGGTGCCTGACCAGGCACCGGTGGAACAGGCACGGGCTGTGCCGGACGACGCGCACCACTGGCTTGGTGCGGGGAGCAGGAACAGGCCGGATCGGGCTGGCGACGTGCACCACTGGCTTGGTGCGGGGAGCAGGAACGGGCCAGACCGGGCTGACGACGCGCACCACTGGCTTGGTGCGGGGAGCAGGCACGGGCTGTGCCGGACTGACGACGCGCACCACTGGCTTGGTGCGGGGAGCAGGAACAGGCCGGACCGGGCTGGCGACGTGCACCACTGGCTTGGTGCGGGGAGCAGGAACGGGCCAGACCGGGCTGACGACGCGCACCACTGGCTTGGTGCGGGGAGCAGGAACGGGCCGGACCGGGCTGACGATGCGCACCACTTGCTTGGTGCGGGGAGCAGGAACAGGCCGGACCGGGCTGGCGACGTGCACCACTGGCTTGGTGCGGGGAGCAGGAACGGGCCAGACCGGGCTGACGACGCGCACCACTGGCTTGGTGCGGGGAGCAGGAACGGGCCGGACCGGGCTGACGACGCGCACCACTGGCTTGGTGCGGGGAGAAGGAACGGGCCGGACCGGGCTGACAACGCGCACCACTGGCTTGGTGCGGGGAGCAGGAACAGGCCGGACCGGGCTGATGACGCGTACCACTGGCTTGGTGCGGGGAGCAGGAACGGGCCGGACCGGGCTGACGACGCGCACCACTGGCTTGGTGCGGGGAACAGGAACGGGCCGGGCCGGGCTGGCGACGCGCACCACAGGCTTGGTGCAGGGAGCAGGAACAGAACGGGCCGGGCTGGCGACGTGCACCACTGGCTTGGTGCGGGGGGCAGGAACGGGCCGGGCCGGGCTGGCGACGCGCACCACAGGCTTGGTGCGGGGAGCAGGAACAGGCCGGACCGGGCTGGCGACGCGCACCACTGGCTTGGTGCGGGGAGCAGGAACGGGCCGGGCCGGGCTGGCGACGCGCACCACAGGCTTGGTGCGAGGGACAGGAACAGGCCGGACCGTACTGGGAACACACACCACTGGCCTTGTGCAGGGATCAGGAATGGGCCGGACCGGACTGGTAACACACCCCAGTACCTCTCGCCGTGCCTCTACACTCTCCTTCCCCCTCATGACCAATGGCCCCCGTAACCTGGTGGCCTCCTCTCCTAGTCCGCAAACTCGCCCTGTAGCTGCCTCCAGCAGCCCCGTCGTTCATGCCGTGTGCCCCCCCAAAAAAATTACTTGGGGTTGCCTCTCGCCTGTCCGACGACGGCCCGGTTGGCGTCGCTTCTCCTCTCCTGCCTGGGCATCCTCCCTCATCGCCCTCCGGTGGCGGACGGCCTCCTCCTCTGTGATTCTCCCCCAACCGAAGAGGACATCTACCAGAGTAACCTCCTGTTCCATACCCGGCGTTTGCTCCTGCACACGCTACTTGGTCCTATTCTGGTGGGATCTTCTGTCACGATCGTTATAGGAACCGGACCAAGGCGCAGCGTGATAGGCGTACATCTTTTAATGAGTACTTTACACAATAACAAAACAACAAAACGATACGTGAAGTCCTGAGGTGAACACAACACAAACCTTAACGGAACAAGATCCCACAAATAACTGTGCAAAACAGGCTGCCTAAGTATGGTTCCCAATCAGAGACAACGAGAATCAGCTGTCTCTGATTGGGAACCACCCTGGCCAACATAGAAAACACGAACTAGAACACCCATAGACAACTAAACATAACAAGTCCACACCCTGGCTCAACATTTAAGAGTCCCCAGAGCCAGGGCGTGACACCTTATTGCTATTATAAACTGGTTACCAATGTAATTAGAACAGTACAAATGCATGTTTTGTCATACCTGTTGTATATGCTCTCAAATACCACAGCTTTCAGCCAATCAGCATTCAGGGCTCGAACCACCCAGTTTATAATCCCAAATAATACACACAGACAAATAATACACACACAATATTTTTTTAAACATATTTACCTAAAAAAATAATCTATGCCATCGTTTTTAGCAGTAAATTCGGAAAGTATTCAGACCCCTTCACCTTTTCCACATTTTGTTACGTTACAGCCTTATTCTAAAATGTATTCAATTGTTTTTTATCCTCATCAATCTACACACAATACCCCATAATGACAAAGCAAAAACTGGTTTTTAGACATTTTTGTAAATGTATTAAAAATAGAAACGGATATATCGCATTTACATAAGTATTCAGACCCTTTACTCTGTACTTTGTTGAAGCACCTTTGGCAGCGATTACAGCCTTGAGTCTTCTTGGGTATGACGCTACAAGCTTGGCACACCTGTATTTGGGGAGTTTCTCCCATTCTTCTCTGCAGATCCCCTCAAGCTCTGTCAGGTTGGATGGGGAGCGTTAATACACAGCTATTTTCAGGTCTCTCCAAAAATGCTAGATTGGGTTCAAGTCCAGGCTCTGGCTGGGCCACTCAAGGACATTCAGCGACTTGTCCTGAAGCCTCTCCTGCGTTGTCTTGACTATGTGCTTAGGGTCGTTGTCCTGTTGGAAGGTAAACCTTCACCTCTGTCTGAGGTCCTGAGCAGGTTTTTATCAAGGATCTCTCTGTGCTTTGCTCAGGTCATCTTTCCCTTGATCCTGACTAGTCTCCCAGTCCCTGCCTCTGAAAAACATCCCCACAGCATGATGCTGCCACCACCATGCTTAACGTAGGGATGGTGCCAGGTTTACTCCAGATGTGACGCTTCGCATTCAGGCCAAAGAGCTCAATCTTGGTTTCATCAGATAATCTTGTTTCTAATGGTCTGAGAGTCATTTAGGTGCCTTTTGTCAAACTCAAAGCGGGCTGTCGTGCCTTTTACTGAGGAGTGGCTTCCGTCTGGCCACTCTACCATAAAGGCCTGATTTGTGGAGTGCTGCAGAGATGGCTGTCCTTCTGGAAGGTTCTCCCATCTCCACAGAGGAACTCTGGAGCTCTCTCAGAGTGACCATCGGGTTCTTGGCCCTTCTCCCACGATTGCTCAGTTTGGCCGGGCGGCCAGCTCTAGGAAGCTCCATTTAAGAATGATGGAGGCCACTGTGTTCTTGGGGATCTTCAATGCTGCAGAATGTTTTTGATACCCTTCCCCAGATTTGTGCCTCGACGCAATCCTGTCTCGGAACTCTACGGACAATTCCTTGGACCTCATGGCTTGGTTTTTGCTCTGACATGCAATGTCAACTCTGGGACCTTATATAGACTGGTGTGTGCCTTTCCAAATCATGTCCAATCAATTGAATTTACCACAGGTGGACTCCAATGAAGTTGTAGAAACATCTCAAGGATGATCAATGGAAACAGGATTTGTGCTGGAGTGAAAATACAACACGTCTGCCCATCCAGACCCTCAGAGAGAAACACTGCTCTGGTGTCAGCTCTTTCATTTTATGGATGGGAGAATAATGGTGTAATAGTTGTAGTTTAGCACTGCCTGTTCACATTAGGCTCAGTACAAAGCGGGCCTTATTCCAATAAGTCAATCATTCATTCAGGATCTTCAAATATTTCATGATTTATTGAAGTGAATGCATCTACTTACTTACTTTACTTAATCGTCTTTGTTCCTATGTGGAACATAAGGCTTCCACGAAAGAGCACCACTGTTGGCCATCTTCTGCCTGTCTGGAGATTGTGTTCCATGATAGACCACAGTCATTCATCTCCTTTGTCCAAATGCATCTAAAAGAAACACAAAAAGGAGAGCTTGTGGCCTATGAGGATGATTTGTCAAATATTACTAGGCCCACACATTTGACTTCCACGGATATTAGAACATTAAGATTTGCCTCCTCATCCACAAAACATACAGCAATAGTAATGAACACAAAAACACGAGACAAAGAATAATGGCTTCCATATGGAACATGAAAACTCAGAACGGAACAGAGTTGTTTGAAGCATAATGCACCAGCCAGCTATTTTCAATTGGTATTTATTAGAAAGTTGGGGTCACATCTCTCTGATCGAAACAATGAAAGAGACATGAGAACTGTGGATGAGGCTGAGAGAGTCCATCAGAGCGTGTAAGTGATCTGAGACACTGAGGGTGGCATCTGGAGAAGTCAGACCTTGGATCAGACCCATACAGACCAAGAGCTATATCTGCATCTGGGTCGCATGTGTCTACACAGAGACAGAGAGACGGACGAGGGATGCAGCCAAGCATCTCCCCACCTTTACCCTTTCGGCATGAAATTGTTTTGAAAAAAAATTTTGTTAGGCATTGTTGTTGTATTTGACAACAACAATCAGACAACTTGCACTCTAACATGCTCACAAACAATGCTGTTGACATGCTCAATTGAGAACATCGGATCTGTGGTGGCCAGATTCTCACCAGCACTCTGTGGTTATTTATGTGTGGTGAAAGAGAAAAAATAAGAATGAGAACAGACATACAGTACTTATAAACAGAGATGAAGACAATAAAAAGAGGGGTAAATATAGAGAGAAAGACACAGTGAGAGAGAGAGAGAGAGGAGAGAGAGAGAGAGAGAGAGAGAGAGAGAGAGAGAGAGAGAGAGAGAGAGAGAGAGAGACAGAGAGAGAGAGAGAGAGAGAGAGAGAGAGAGAGAGAGAGAGAGAGAGAGAGAGAGAGAGAGAGAGAGAGAGAGAGAGAGAGAGAGAGACAGAGAGAGAGAGAGAGAGAGAGACAGAGACAGAGACAGAGACAGAGACAGAGACAGAGACAGAGACAGAGACAGAGACAGAGACAGACAGAGACAGAGAGACACTGACCTCAACCCAGAGTCTCTCAGAGCGTTCACAGTCAGCCCACTGACACCCCTATCAGACCACAGCAAAATCACAGTCTACTCAATCATGAGGCATCAAAGCCAAAGGTACTGAATAATATTAAGAAATGCTATAGATGGAAGGAAATTGTGTCGAAAACCTACCAAAAAACAATTAGGCAACATCAAATGTAATCCCTTTTAGACAACTTCCACTGTAAAAGTGAAGGCTTGGCAGTAGAAAACCTAAACAGTATATTTGAACTCTCAGCTTCCCTATCAAATCTAAAAAATCTCTAACAGAAAACCGAAGAAAAGTAACAGTGACAAATGGTTTGATGAAGAATGTAAAAACCTAAGAAAGAAATTGAGAAACCTATCCAACCAAAAACGTTGTCACGGATACGGCCGAGGCTGCCCCTCCTCCTCATTCGGGCAGGCTTCGGCGGTCGTCGTCACCGGAGTACTAGCTGCCACCGATCGATGTTTCTGTGTCTCACTAGTTCTGTCTGTATTGTTCACACCTGTTACCCATTAGGCTTATTAGTTTCCCTATATTACCTCTGTTTTCCCTCCTGAGTGTGTGCGTGATTGTTCTTGTTACGTCGTCTGTTGAGCTGTTGTTTTTGCTCTTCCCTGCGTGGAGGGTTTGCATTATTTACTTGGAGTCGAGTAAAGCCATTAATTCTCAGTTCTGTGTCCTGCGCCTGATTCCGTTTCCCCACTGCACCCAGACGCTGACAGAATCACGCACCCGTTATGGAGTCAGCAGGCACGCCCGATCCCAGCGCTTCGGTGGAGGAACGCATCCACCAGCACGCGACCATACTGCAGTGACTAGGCTCGGCTCTGGATCAAGTGATCCACACCATGGATCGATGGGAGAGAGTTGGGTTTTCTACACCTCCTCTTTCGCCGACTTCTCTTCCATCAGGATCCTCAACCCCTGGGTCCAGTGGTATTCGGCTCTCGCTCCCGAGGGAATACGATGGGACAGCTGCCGGGTGTAAGGGGTTCCTGCTCCAGGTGGAACTTTACCTGGCCACCATCCACCCGGCTCCCTCGGGATACGAGAGCGTGTCCGCCCTCATCTCCTGTCTGTCGGGTAGAGCCCTGGAATGGGCCAACGCGGAGTGGGGTGGAATAGACGCTGAGTCCGTTCGCTATGAGGATTTTACCCGCCGTTTCCGGGCAGTATTCGATCATCCGCCTGAGGGGAGAGCGGCGGGGGAGCGTCTGTTTCACCTCAGTCAGGGAAGGAGGAGCGCACAGTAATACGCCCTGGATTTCAGGACACTGGCAGCCAGCGCAGGATGGAACGAGAGGGCCCTGATTGATCACTACCGATGCAGTCTACGGGAGGACGTTCGTCGGGAGCTGGCCTGCAGGGACACTAATCTTAACCTGGACCAGCTGGTAGATTTATCGATCCGGCTGGATAACCTGTTGGCTACCCGCGGACGTCCAGATCAGGGTCCGTCCAGTCCATCCCCCAGCACTTCCGAGTCCACACCTATGGAGCTTGGAAGTGCTGATGCGGAGAGGCCGAGCAAAGGGGTGGTCTCCTGCACCAACTGTGGCCGCAGAGGACACACTGCGGGCCAGTGCAGGAGAAGACCCTCATGGAATCGAGGCAGCAGGCAGGGTTCTGGGGGATCATCTCAGGTGAGTAGGCACCCAACTCACCCAGAGCTCCCTGTTGCTCACATGATGATTCATGTTATTTTCCCAGAGTTTTCCCCACATTCCCAGCATAGGGCGCTCGTAGATTCCGGCGCAGCTGGGAATTTTATGGACAGATTGGTTGCGCATAGATTAGGGATTCCTATATTGCCGTTAGATGTGCCCTTCCCCATACGTGCCCTAGATAGTCGCCCATTAGGGTCAGGTATGGTTAGGGAGGTCACAGCTCCACTTCGGATGGAGACACAGGGGGGTCATGAAGAGAGAATTAGTCTCTTCCTCATTGATACCCCTGCGTTTCCCGTGGTGCCGGGCCTTCCCTGGCTAGCCTCCCATGACCCCAGTATTTCGTGGCAACAGAGGGCTCTTAAGGGATGGTCACCTCAGTGCTCGGGAAGGTGTGTAGGTGTTTCCGTAGGGGCAACCACGGTGGAGAGTCCAAACCATGTCTCCCCAATGCACATTCCCTCAGAATATGCCGATTTGGCTCTCGCCTTCTGTAAAAGGAAAGCGACTCAATTACCACCCCATCGACGAGGGGATTGTGTGATAGATCTCCGTGAGGGTGCTGCACTTCCCAGGAGTCACGTGTATCCTCTCACAGGAGGAGACAGTGGCTATGGAGACATATGTCACCGAATCTCTGGGACAGGGATACATTCGGCCCTCCACTTCCCCTGCCTCCTCAAGTTTCTTTTTTGTGAAGAAAAAGGATGGAGGTTTACGCCCGTGCATTGACTATCGAGGTCTAAATCAGATAACCGTAGAATACAGCTATCCTCTTCCTCTCATTGCTAGTATGACGGAGTCATTGCACGGTGCACGGTTCTTCACAAAATTGGACCTCAGGAGCGCGTACAATCTGATCCGTATCCGGGAGGGGGACGAGTGGAAGACGGCATTTAGTACCACCTCTGGTCACTATGAGTACCTCGTCATGCCGTACGGGTTGATGAATGCTCCCTCAGTATTTCAATCCTTTGTCGATGAGATTTTCAGGGACCTGCACGGACATGGTGTAGTGGTGTATATAGATTATATTCTCATATACTCCGCTACACGCGACGAGCATGTGTCCCTGGTGCGCAAGGTGCTTGGTAGACTGTTGGAGCATGACCTGTACGTTAAGGCTGAGAAATGTCTGTTCTTCAGACAGTCCGTCTCCTTCTTAGGATACCGCTTGTCAGAGTCAGGGGTCGAGATGGAGTGTGACCGCATTTCAGCCGTGCGTAATTGGCCGACTCCTACCACGGTAAAGGAGGTGCAGCGATTTGTGGGTTTTGCCAACTACTACCGGAGATTTATCCGGGGCTTTGGCCAGGTAGCAGCTCCCATAACCTCTTTGCTAAAGGGCGGTTCGGTGCGCCTGCAGTGGTCAGCGGAGGCGAACAGGGCTTTTGGTCAGCTGAAGGCGCTGTTCACCACGGCTCCCGTGCTGGCTCATCCAGATCCGTCCTTGCAATTCATAGTCGAGGTGGACGCGTCCGAGGCGGGGATAGGAGCTGTACTGTCTCAGCGCTCGGGTACGCCTCCCAAACTCCGCCCCTGTGCTTTCTTCTCGAAGAAGCTCAGCCCGGCGGAGCAAAATTATGACGTGGGGGATCGGGAGCTGTTAGCTGTTGTGAAAGCTCTTAAGGTGTGGAGACATTGGCTTGAGGGGGCTAAACACCCTTTTCTCATTTTGACTGACCACCGCAATCTGGAGTACATTCGGGCAGCGAGGAGACTGAATCCTCGTCAGGCAAGGTGGGCCATGTTTTTCACGCGTTTTGTGTTCACCCTATCGTATAGACCAGGTTCCCAGAATGCTAAGGCAGACGCTCTGTCCCGGCTATATGACTCAGAGGATCGGACCAGGGAGCCTACTCCCATACTTCCGGCTTCTTGTCTGGTGGCGCCGGTGGTATGGGAGGTTGACGCGGACATTGAGCGGGCATTACGCACGGAGCCCACTCCCCCCCAGTGTCCAGTGGGTCGTGCGTACGTTCCGTCCGAGGTTCGCGATCGTTTGATTTATTGGGCTCACACGTCACCTGCTTCTGGCCATCCTGGCATTGGTCGGACAGTGCGCTGTCTTAGTGGGAAGTACTGGTGGCCCACCTTAGCTCAGGACGTGAGGGTTTATGTTTCTTCCTGTTCGGTGTGCGCTCAGTGCAAGGCACCTAGACACCTGCCCAGAGGTAAATTACAACCTCTCCCCGTTCCACAGCGGCCGTCGTCACACCTATCGGTGGACTTTGTTACAGATCTTCCTCCGTCACAGGGTAACATCACGATCCTGGTCGTTGTGGATCGGTTTTCTAAGTCCTGTCATCTCATTCCTTTGCCCGGTCTCCCTACTGCCCTACAGACCGCAGAGGCCCTGTTTACACACGTCTTCCGGCACTACGGGGTGCCTGAGGATATAGTGTCTGATCGGGGTCCCCAGTTCACATCGAGGGTCTGGAAGGCGTTTATGGACCATCTGGGGGTCTCGGTCAGCCTGACCTCAGGTTTTCACCCCGAGAGTAATGGGCAGGTGGAAAGAGTAAACCAGGATGTGGGTAGGTTTCTGAGGTCGTATTGCCAGGACCGGCAGGGGGATTGGTCAGTTTACATCCCCTGGGCAGAAATGGCTCAAAATTCCCTCCGCCACTCCTCCACTGACCTGTCTCCCTTTCAGTGTGTACTAGGTTACCAGCCAGTCCTGGCACCGTGGCATCAGAGCCAGATCGAGGCTCCTGCGGTGGATGAAGGGTTTCGGCGCTCGGAGGAGACATGGAACGCTGCCCATGTACGCCTGCAAAGGGCGATTAGGAGACAGAAGGCGAGTGCCGACCGCCACCGCAGTGAGGCTCCGGTTTATGCACCGGGGGACCGGGTCTGGCTCTCGACCCGAAACCTGCCCCTTCGCCTGCCCTGCCGGAAGCTGGGTCGGCGGTTTGTGGGGCCCTTTAAAGTCCTGAGGAGGTTGAACGAGGTTTGTTATTGGTTACAGCTCCCCCCTGATTACCGTATTAACCCCTCGTTCCATGTGTCTCTCCTCAGGCCGGTGGTAGCAGATCCGCTCCAGGAGTCCGAGGTGCGGGAGGTTCCTCCGCCCCCATTGGACATTGAGGGGGCACCGGCGTACTCGGTCCGTTCCATCATGGATTCGAGGTATCGGGTTGGAGGCCTGCAGTATCTCGTGGAGTGGGAGGGGTACGGTCCGGAGGAACGGAGCTGGGTTCCCAGGAGGGACATCCTCGATCCCTCCTTGTTAAGGGAGTTCCATCGTCGTCATCCGACTCGCCCTGCTCCGCGTCCTCCTGGCCGTCCCCAAGGCCGGTGTCGACGCACGGCTGGAGCCGGCTGTCACGGATACGGCCAAGGCTGCCCCTCCTCCTCGTTCGGGCAGGCTTTGGCGGTCGTCGTCACCGGAGTACTAGCTGCCACCGATCGATGTTTCTGTGTCTCACTAGTTCTGTCTGTATTGTTCACACCTGTTACCCATTAGGCTTATTAGTTTCCCTATATTACCTCTGTTTTCCCTCCTGAGTTTGTGCGTGATTGTTCTTGTTACGTCGTCTGTTGAGCTGTTGTTTTTGCTCTTCCCTGCGTGGAGGGTTTGCATTATTTACTTGGAGTCGAGTAAAGCCATTAATTCTCAGTTCTGTGTCCTGCGCCTGATTCCGTTTCCCCACTGCACCCAGACGCTGACAAACGTATAGACCCAGAAAACCTGAGCCTACGCCTTCACTATGGTGAATCACTAAAACAATACAGAAATACACTATGGAAAAAGAAGGAACAGCATGTCGGTCCACTCACCAACCAAGAATTCACAAAATGGGACAAACACCAAATTGAGAATCTGCATGCAGAATTCTGCAAAAATATCCTCTGTGTACAACGAAAACACCAAATAATACATGCAGAGCAGAATTAGGCCGATACCCGCTAATTATCAAAATCCAGAAAAGAGCCGTTAAATTCTATATCCACTTAAAAGAAAGCGATTCCCAAACCTTCCATAACAAAGCCATCACCCACAAAGAGATGAACTTGGAGAAGAGTCCCCTAAGTAAGCTGGTCCTGGGGCTCTGTTCACAAACACAAACAGACCCCACAGAGCCCCAGGACAACAACAACAACACAATTAGACCCAACCAAATCATGAGAAAACAAAAAAGAGAATTACTTGACACATTGGAAAGAATTAACAAAAAAACAGAGCAAACTAGAATGCTATTTGGCTCTAAACAGAGAGTACACAGTGGCATAATACCTGACCACTGTGACTGACCCAAACTTAAGGAAAGCTTTGACTATGTACAGACTCAGTGAGCATAGCCTTGCTATTGAGAAAGGCCGCCGTAGGCAGACCTGGCTCTCAAGAAAAGACAGGCTATGTGCACACTGCCCACAAAATGAGGTGGAAACTGAGCTGCACTTCCTAACCTCCTGCCAAATGTATGACCATATTAGAGACACATATTTCCCTCAGATTACAGAGATCCACAAAGAATTCGAAAACAAACCCAATTTTGATAAACTCCCTTATCTACTGGGTGAAAAACCACAGTGTGCCATCACAGCAGCAAGATTTGTGACCTGTTGCGACAAGAAAAGGGCAACCAGTGAAGAACAAACACCATTGTAAATACAACCCATATTTATGTTTATTTATTTTCCCATTTGTACTTTAACTATTTGCACATTGTTACAACACTGTACATATATACATAATATGACATTTGAAATGTCTGTATTCTTTTGGAACTTCTGAGTGTAATGTTTACTGTTAATATTTATTGTTTATCTCACTTTTGTTTACTATCTACTTCACTTGCTTTGGCAATGTTAACATACGTTTCCCATGCCAATAAAGCCCTTAAATTTAAATTGAATTGAAGAGAGAGAGAGAGAGAGAGAGAGAGAGAGAGAGAGAGAGAGAGAGAGAGAGAGAGAGAGAGAGAGAGAGAGAGAGAGAGAGAGAGAGAGAGAGAGAGAGAGAGAGAGAGAAAGAAAGAAAGAAAGAAAGAAAGAAAGAAAGAAAGAAAGAAAGAAAGAAAGAAAGAAAGAAAGAAAGAAAGAAAGAAAGAAAGAAAGAAAGAAAGAAAGAAAGAAAAAAGAAAGATTCTCCATTAGCAGAATCAGGGGCCGGGGGCAGCCGGCAGGAGTGTGACCAGAGATTATTGTCCTGTGTGCTTGTTTGGGTTAAGGCTTTAGATGGGGAAATGGGATTAGGATAGCCCCGGCTGGAGAGAGAGACACACAGTAATGGGAAGCAGAGGAGTCCCCTGATCCTCCGCCACACAGAGCAGAGCAGAGAGAGCAGCCCTGTTATCCCACCTGATTGGATTACCCCCTGTTAAATGTGCTATGATAAGGAGGGAGGCCACTGCTGAGCCTCTCCTGAGTGCTGCTGGGGGGAGTAGACACACACAGAGGCCTGTAAACGGATGCCTCTACACTCATTGTGCCATTAACTCTGTTCTGTTTCTATTGCTTATGATAATGCCATAAGACTCAGAAAAGAGCAGGACAGTCTCAGTTGATTATTCAACCTTGGCATTGGCTTGGTCATGCCCACTGACACTGTACAGGCATGTCATGGACTCCTACAACACCCAACTCGTAATAGCACATCTCTATCACTGCACAGTTCCTCATCAGAGTTTAGAGACTCTGGGTTGGACCATTTGGGTTGGGTGGATAGCAGCAGCAGATCTAAATCAGCTCCACTATACCATAGCTCCTGGATCAGTGTGTGGGGTTAAACCACAGTGTGCTTCTCTGAGCTGTTTTCATATATGTACATATAAAAGAGGGCTCCAACCTGCTAATTGCAGCTACTCTGCCAATCAAACAGTAATTACTGGTATCCTGCCTGCCTTCCCTTCCAATGGCTGAGCAGCTAATTTCAGCAACGGTTTAAACAGCTGGAAAACAGCGCCTTGTGGCAAAACTGGAGGGGAGAGCCTGTGTGTGAATGTGTTTGTGATTCTCTGTCTCTAAAACACAGAGAATAACATCACAGTATGCTTTATGTATAGTGTGTGTTTGGCTAAACATGTCACTTATCAGTGCAATCAGTGAAGAAAATGTCGGGACACATGATTGGGTGGCATTGGGTAATGTAAAATTAGAGAAGATATCCTTACATAGAAGCCATCCATAATCTCACCCCAGACATTACAGAATATCTGCACTACTTGTAATTGTCTGTGTGTATTATCAGAAGTGTTGGGAGTAGTGAACTACATGTAGTTCAACAAATAATTTCACTACATCTTGCAGTAGCTTGGTGGTAGTTGTAGTAAATTCAAATCTAAGTAGTGTTTTCAGTAGTTAATTACTTTTTTGCCATGTAGCGGTGTAGCTAACTTCTGGAACTTTTTCTAAGTAACTTTAGTTAAATAAGCTATATTTGTCTTAAGTGTAGCTTTAGTGTAGCTTAATGTCTTCCAGTGTGAAGTAATTAGTAGCTTGGTAAACTATATTTTCAGAGTAGCTTCCCTAACACTGATTATCAGGCCTCCATACCTTCTCCTACCTACCTACATGTTTACTCCACCTGCCCTGCCTGTCAGGGGGAAGTCCAGGTAGCAGATAATGCACCCTAACAGGTATGTATGTAGTTGGTGCTGTATATTAACTAATATACATGGGTTCTAACTTTTAAAATTCTGTGTTAGTTTACAATTTTACAATTTATGCTCCCGGCAGTATACAAACACAATCAAATTTATTTTGCTAGCTAGAAAGAAAAAGCCACACATTTATTCAGAAACGGAGGAAGAGGATAGCTAGTTATAGCAAGCTAATGTTAGCAGCTGCCTCTTCAACAAGAAGCAACTGTGACAACATTGATCCTAAAATCAAAAAATATACCTTCCCATTGAGCAAAATCCACAATCCACCCCTCCAAAGAAAGCATGGCTCTGGGGCTTCTCTGAAATGCCACCAGATCCGCGTTCGGTTCCATGGCCAAAGCATTGCATTTCAGTTTAGCCCGCACTTGGCAGGCTGTATCGAAAACTCCCCCGGAGCCACACAATGGCTGAATTACCGCAACGCGCAGCCCCCACAAACACCTTAAAAACGTTCTCTATACAGTAACAGTAACCTCTGTCGCAGCCAAAACTACTTTTTCCCATAGGCTTGTAATATCTATAGTATGACAGCATCAGCAGTTTGCTACCAACAGCTGGCAGATATGTTTACATTTGGTTAGTTTTATCAGTGTTATTTAGATGAAAGAAGCGAGCTAAATGCGCTATAGGTAGCTAACATTAGCATAGAGGTAGCAAGCTAGCTAGTTCTTTCACTTACCCGGTTGACTTCCATGCTCACTGAAGCCCATGATAATGCTCAGTCTCTGCTGGTGCTGCTGGCTGTTTGAGATGCTTTAGAAGAAACCTTGATGGTAGGGACAGCATCCACTTTGAGAAGCAACTTCTTGCTGAAGCACGCCTTCCATTGTTGATAGTCTTGGACGTTTTTTTCCGAAGTTAGAGCTGATTTGGAAAAAAACTAAATCCCAACTTTAGAACAACATTATTATATTATAACAATTGATTTAAGAGTTTGAGGATGTTTTCTTTGGGTGCTCTAAGTTACTATTATATGCGTTTCTGGCATTGAGAAATAAGTGCTACACTCCCTTTAATGTTTCCATTTGCCAACATTTCCGAAGATATGGCATTCAACACCTACTCTAGGTGATGATTGGATTGAAAAGGTTAGTGATCCCATAATTGCTTTAAAATTACATTCAACGTGAGCATTAATTATTTTTGTATCATTATCACCATCACCAATGCTACCGCAGTGATTTTTTTGTAATTTAATCATAATATGGTGGCATGTCAAATTCCTTATGGAACAGGAGTTTCATCAGGTTGCGTTATATTGTATACTGTAGAAAGGTTACATGTTCAGAAATGAATAAAGACATTAGGATACAGGTCGGTTCCTCTGAATTCAAGTGCAACACAACAGCTCAGTCAGTGGACACTACAACTGAGAGAGGGGCAAAAGTACACAAGATAATTAAATAAAAGTCACCACATGTCTGCCTGACATCCACTTAATGAATTAGCCCTTGGTATACAAAACACTGTTAACTAATGAACTAAATTGTTGTTAATGTGGAGCGTGTGCGAAGGCAACCACACACTAATTGCCAACGGTTCTCAAAGGTATAAATGTCAGTGCTTGCTCGGCAACAGTGGCAACTATTTATTAGCGGTGGGGTTGGGGGGTAGATTAATGAAAGGGAGAGCCTTAACTCTGGACAGACACATTTATCATCAGTAATCTATGTAGGCATCTGTAACCTCCCTGCTCTTACCACCCACTGCTTGGTGTTCTGATTCTGATGATCCAAGCTGGTTGTGAAAATACAGTAGTACATGGATTATTGTCGCTGTAAGTATTTGTGAGCAATGTCACTCTACAATAGAAGCCTCAATGGAGAGTCTGAAAACTTGACCTACTTGACTTAAGCCATTGGCTTCTATAAGCAGCATAGGCCATTGAGGAATGTCCTCCATCTCACTCGGTTCGGAGCAAGTTTTTCCAGGTCACACCAGTTGAGGCTTCTCCCAGTCATTTCTGCTGTTTTTTTCTTCTAATGTTTTCTCCATGCTGATTTAATTATGTGGTGGAGAATGGGGCTTGTTTATGTGAGCAGGGGCTACCTCAGCAGCTCACTCTAATGCGATTGGCCAAGGTGTAAGGTGACGTCATTGGTTTGGGGATTTTAAAGTTTGTTTGAACTATGTATATAGTTGGATCAATCTACTCTAAGGTAAACTATCACAGGCCAGGTAGCACTGTGACCAAAAATATTGCGTGTACAATAACAAATTATGGAAAATGTTCTAAGGGTCTTGGATTTGCTCCTAAAATTAGCAAAAACTGTAAAATAACATACATTATTAGAATGCATTTACTGTAGCTCCATAACTTCATTTTTAACTTAATCAAAAGTGACGCCCCATGAAGAGCGACATGATGTGAGAAAAAAAAAAGTTACAAATCAAATCTCTGTTGAAATTCAAGAGCAGTCCTTCCCTGGTTCTTTATGGACAGTTAAACTTTTATTTATTTGCTGTTCGGTTGAGGTGCTTGCCAACCAACTTTGAGCAAGGATACAGCAGTACCTTCTATAATGGCAAGAAGTTTTCAAAGTGACATTTACAGTTATTTATAGGTGGGTTGTCCTTTACTTTAGAAAGGCACTGAATCTTTCAGCTCCCAAACTTTTTCCAGAAGTTACCAAGATGCTGTAATGCTTTTGATACAATTAAACCACTGTAAATTCACTTAAACTGGACCTGTGTAGATGAGAGATCCTGAAGCCATCAGAGAGGCAGAATGTCATCTTGTTCTGTAACTATGCAAATATGTTGTTGTTAAAGTGTGTATGTGCGTTCATGCGTTTGTGTGTACATGCGTGTGTGTACATGTGGGTACGTGTATGTGTCTCTCCCACCCAGAGTCAGTCGTGAAACTTAATTGCTTGCACATGTGGAAGATTTTCAAGTGTTTAGAATAAAGTTGGTCTCAAGAAGAAGCAAAAAAATGGAGGAGAAAAAAAACTTTGCGTCTGTAGCTATAGACAGCCACCCCTTCTACCTCTCCCTCTGCTGAGACTAATGCCTTTCTCTTCCTTTACTCGCAGGATTTCAGGGTCAAAGGCCAGGGGGAAGATCTCTGGATTGGACACAGGCCTGTTGTGTCAAAAGCAGAGGAGACACCAAAGTTATTCAGTAATGTGACACCCTGCTCCTATACTCTGGTTAAAGAAATCAATGAAAATACCACAGCCAAAATCCACCTATCTGGCCCTTACAAAATAAGACACATTTTAGAGACATAATATACAGAATTTCCCAAAAAGTAAAATGAAGAGACAAATAAATACACAGTAAAGGCAAAAAGTGGATAACTGGCTGACTGGCTTGAATCTTAAACCCCCCTTCTGGAGGGGGATAAAGTGTTCCAGAGACGGAGGAACCATGCACAATTTCAGAAATGTATTAGCGGGTAAAGATGGAAAAGTGCTTTGAATCTTGTGTAACTCTATAGTGGTCTAAATGGGGAAGGCCTGAGAGACAGGGTCATTTAAAGAGGACATATAATCCTAATTAAAACAAAGAACATGGATACTGACTGATCTGGTCTGGGGCCCCTCGTCTCAGCAGCCTGGTCCTTGGCTCCTCTGTCAATACACAGCCATTTACATCTGTTTTAGCACAACAATGTTAATGAGATGATGGTCAAAGTCCAAACCAACAGATCAATATGACCAAGACTAGGTTGTAATTTGTTTTCTAATACCTTAACTTTTTACACAATGGTGTTATGTGTGGGCTTATTGTGTATTTGAAATAAGACTATGCTGTAGCTGAATTTGAAGTGACGTTATTATGGTCCAATGGCACATACAGTATGTTTTAGTAATCAAGCAATTAACGCTATACTGTTAGTACAGTGGGGAAAAAAAGTATTTAGTCAGCCACCAATTGTGCAAGTTCTCCCACTTAAAAAGATCAGAGAGGCCTGTAATTTTCATCATAGGTACACGTCAACTATGACAGACAAAATGAGAGAAAAAAATCCAGAAAATCACATTGTAGGATTTTTTATGAATTTATTTGCAAATTATGGTGGAAAATAAGTATTTGGTCAATAACAAAAGTTTCTCAATACTTTGTTACATACCCTTTGTTGGCAATGACACAGGTCAAACGTTTTCTGTAAGTCTTCACAAGGTCTTCACACACTGTTGCTGGTATTTTGTCCCATTCCTCCATGCAGATCTCCTCTAGAGCAGTGATGTTTTGTGGCTGTCGCTGGGAAACACGGACTTTCAACTCCCTCCAAAGATTTTCTATGGGGTTGAGATCTGGAGACTGGCTAGGCCACTCCAGGACCTTGAAATGCTTTTTACGAAGCCACTCCTTCGTTGCCCGGGCGATGTGTTTGGGATCATTGTCATGCTGAAAGACCCAGCCACGTTTCATCTTCAATGCCCTTGCTGATGGAAGGAGGTTTTCACTCAAAATCTCACGATACATGGCCCCATTCATTCTTTCCTTTACACAGATCAGTCGTCCTGGTCCCTTTGCAGAAAAACAGCCCCAAAGCATGATGTTTCCACCCCCTTGCTTCACAGTAGGTATGGTGTTCTTTGGATGCAACTCAGCATTCTTTGTCCTCCAAACACGACGAGTTGAGTTTTTACCAAAAAGTTATATTTTAGTTTCATCTGACCATATGACATTCTCCCAATCCTCTTCTGGATCATCCAAATGCACTCTAGCAAACTTCAGACGGGCCTGGACATGTACTGGCTTAAGCAGGGGGACACGTCTTGCACTGCAGGATTTGAGTCCCTGGCGGCATAGTGTGTTACTGATGGTAGGCTTTGTTACTTTGGTCCCAGCTCTCTGCAGGTCATTCACTAGGTCCCCCCGTGTGGTTCTGGGATTTTTGCTCACCGTTCTTGTGATCATTTTGACCCCATGGGTAGAGATCTTGCGTGGAGCCCCAGATCGAGGGAGATTATCAGTGGTCTTGTATGTCTTCCATTTCCTAATAATTGCTCCCACAGTTGATTTCTTCAAACCAAGCTGCTTACCTATTGCAGATTCAGTCTTCCCAGCCTGGTGCAGGTCTTCAATTTTGTTTCTGGTGTCCTTTGACAGCTCTTTGGTCTTGGCCATAGTGGAGTTTGGAGTGTGACTGTTTGAGGTTGTGGACAGGTGTCTTTTATACAGATAACAAGTTCAAACAGGTGCCATTAATACAGGTAACGAGTGGCGGACAGAGGAGCCTCTTAAAGAAGATGAGAACCAGAAATCTTGCTTGTTTGTAGGTGACCAAATACTTATTTTCCACCATAATTTGCAAATAAATTCATTAAAAATCCTACAATGTGATTTTCTGGATTTTTTCCCCCCGCAATTTGTCTGTCATAGTTGACGTGATGAAAATGAAAATTACAGGCCTCTCTGATCTTTTTAAGTGGGAGAACTTGCACAATTGGTGGCTGACTAAATACTTTTTTCCCCCACTGTACATGATACCATGCTTTTCTATTATAGCACATGTCGAGTAATGTGTTGTCAGGGTTGCACTGGTAAGTTGCAAGGTCAGTCCGAACCTTCTGTATTCCCTGTGCAACAAGACACTTTTTCTTTAGTTCCCTCTACTGTATGCCTAGGACAGAGATTACATAATTGTTCCCCAAAAAGGATGCTTTTAAATCGATTTAAAAATGTATTATGCACAGATATCACATACTGCAGCCACACACTGGATGGAGAAATGTGTAAACCCTTCATCAATTAAAAAGGACTTTAGTAAGCTCAGTTTATCAGTATAACAGCAAAGATCCTGTATTACTGCCTTATTAACCTCACCGGGGTATGGATTCAGGATGGCTCATCTTATTCACATACACTAAGGCTAGCATAGAGAGGAGGATGTGCACTTGATAATCTTTCCCCCCGCCTCACCTGACTGTCCTCCGTCTCATTTTTAAGTAACTGTCTCCTTTTTTTACAGCAGTCCAAAGCTGCCCCCCCTCCCATCCTTTGATCAGGAGTAATTGAGACCAGGCATGTTCCCCCCTCTGTAGTTCACCCATCCTGCCCCCTACCCCCACCCCACCCCCCCCCCATCCCCCCCCCCCCTCCCTCATCTGGGCCCAAACATCTGGTCCACATACACCCCAAGTCTCCAGCCCCCCCACCATCCCCACCCACCCCTCTGAAATAACCAGACGGATTCGAAAGCTAATTGAGTGGCCGAGAATAGAAAATAAAAAAACACAGCTATTCATTTAAACATGAAAGTAGGAAGAGAAGACAGGCAAAGGAAAACTCTGGAAAAGGAAACAATCCAAGACCATATGAAACCACCCACAACTTGGAAGGGGAAAAAGCAAAGCATCTCCAAGACATGCTAGTTGTGCAATCTAGGGTAAGAAGAAGCTAATTGGCCATCAGTGTCTGTGCTAGTACAATGGCCATGTTTTATGAGCAGGTTCATTCTAAAGCAGGGTCATTGTTATAAATGAATGTTACTTAAGTGATAATGCCCTCGAAGCCGGTGTTTATTGGATATATTGGTACAGGTTCCTCGAGGGCCGACAAACCGTGCCAATATATCCAAAAAACACCGGCTTCGAGGGCATTATCACTTTTATACAACGGGTTACCAACATATTCAAATAACGATTCGCATAGTGTCATTAAAAACGTTATTTTTATTAATTTATTCGTACTATTTCATCTTTCCACAACATATAGTCCCTACACAAATCTAGGGTTGCTAGAGACACGACCCAGACATTCGTTCTTTTTGTTCTGTATCTATGGACGCGACGGTCCAGTGTTGCCAACTTAGTGACTTTGTTGCTATATTTAGCGAGTATTCAGACCAGCGACACATTTTCAAAAAAGCAACTAGCGACAAATCTTTCTGGTGTTATTGGAGACTCTGAGGTGAAAGCACGTATCGTTCTTACTCTTCTCAACGAGCAGCGGCCTAGTCCTCGCGCAGCTTTTTACTCACTCCCACGATGTTATTCCTCTCTCCTACAGCGTCCATCACAATTACATGCACATGGCCAATTATGCAAATTAGGTGATGACGTCATTTAGCGACTTCTAACGACTTTTAGGACAGCCAATAGCTACTTTCCTTACTGAGGAGTTGGCAACACTGATCGTTCGTTCTAAATGTTCCATTGCCATACTGGCTGGCAACGTTCTTATCCATTGCTTGCTAGCTAGCCAACTACGGCTAACTTACAGTCACGTCAAAAAGTTCAGCCAGAATAACAGCAAAGTAGCTGCATTTGCATTTGTTTAAGCTGTTTTCTAGTGACATTAATTTGGATACATCCATAACAACGAGCTAATGAGGCACGATTTTGCCTGGCATTGAGAATGTGCTCACTCGTCAGCACACTGTTGTTCAGAGGAGCTAGCCAACAACACAGCTACAGTAACACAATCACTTCAAACTGAAGCTGGAAAGACCGCAAATTAGCTGCGTTTCATTTGACCTTTTTTCAATGGACATTTTTTTATATCCATAAAAATGATGACAGCTGATTCATGATTCCGGCTGAGAAACGTTGCCTGCCTTTCCGTCTCGTCCCGACTCCCGACAAGTTCAATACTATGGGACAGCAGGAGATCGAATTTGAATATTGAAACAATGTTGCAAATGTTGGAGAGTCAGACAGTAAGGTTTATACAAATCTCCGCTGTTGAAAACTAAATGTTAGTCTAAAAGAAATGTGAGATAATGTCTAGATGCTTTTTATAGTGGAGATCAAGTTTATAAAGTGCCTGACTGGATTGATGACACAGTGGATTGCGCAGTCAGATGGAACAGTGTAAATAGGCATTTTAACATCATAGATTTAGCTGGTGGTAACTTGTGGAATAGACACTGGCTGGAATGCGATTTTAACCAATCAGCATTCAGGATTAGACCCACCCGTTGTATAATCCTGTATAAAGAACGTCAAGATTCACTCTTGGTCCATAGATTCAGTGATGAGTGTGTTATTTTCATACAATATAAGATGGATGTAGGGATGAAAGATAGAGAAGCTGAGGTATTCAGTCAGAGGGATTGTGTGTGTGTGTGTGTGTGTGTGTGTGTGTGTGTGTGTGTGTGTGTGTGTGTGTGTGTGTGTGTGTTGAATAGCAAAACGGTGTAAGTTTGGTGTTGCAGATAGAGATCAGCCAGGGACATATTTAATGAACAGATATCTACCCTTAATGTAGATTCCTTTGGCTCCCGCAGATACTCCCCATAGTACCTGTCCAACCTGAAATAACTTATCTGTGGTTTAAACTCTCTGTAATCTATTTCATAAAGCTCTCAAGGAATAAGGACTTGCAGCAGCACTTAAACTACACATTTTAAACAAAGTTGTATCATTATCATTTTAGAAATGTACATCACCATTGTGGAGTTTTGCTGTAATATACAGTAGTTAAATATTATTTAGCACCTTTTTTTTGGTGTATGCGTGTGTGTTCGCCCAAGTGTGTGCGTGTGTGCGTGTGTGTGTGTGCGTGTGTGCACATGTGTTAATTTGCTCACCATAAACTAAAGCTAATAGAGTTTTGCCCTTTTAACTATCTCTCAAGGTGACCAGATTACTGACATCCAATTAATGAAGGCCCTATGGCTGGCTGCCCAAAGCAGAGCCTCACCCTGAGAGAAAGAGGAAGACTTACTCCGTATAAATCACACAGTCATGGGGGGAGGCAGGGAGAGAGGATCGGAGGGAGGGAGGTACGGAGGGAGGGAGGTACGGAGGGAAGGAGGAACAGAGGGAAGGAGGGAGGGAGGGAAGAAGGAACAGAGAGAGGAGAGGAACGAAGGGAGGGAGGGAGGAACGGAGGAAAGGAGGAGAGGAGAAGAGAGGAAGAAATGAAAGAGTGACTAAGAGGAGAAGAGAGGAGGAGAGGCTCTTCTCGTTAGATCGGACCGAGTTGAAGTTGCCCTGGTAACTGGTGTGAGTAACCCCTCCCTACTGTATCTGCTGTGTGCCGCAAGGCAGCCTGCTCCGTTCACACTTAACCTCATGGATCCTCAGTATTATGCATCATTACAGAGGAATGCAGACCATGGCCTGCAGGCTATGAACGGAGAAAACCAGAGATTGAGGGCTACTATGTCTCCTCTCCTGTCCTGTCTTCTCCTCTCCTCGTATGTACAGTACAGCACAGCACAGCATAGTACAGCACATCACAGCATAGTACCGCACAGTACAGCACAGTACAGTACACACTAGATCAGGGTCAGACCTGTTGTTACAGACATGTCAGGAAGTGTTCCTATAGACTTAATTGAAAAGGGACTTCTGAATTCCTACACTGTTTTACAACATAAACCCAAATAATCACACATGTACACACACATATGCAAACACACACACACGCACATACATGCACGCTAGCACACACGCACACAGACACACACCACTCCACACACACACATGGCCATAAATGCAAGAACTCACACACATACTGTATCAGTCCATCATTATGAGGACTTAAACTTAATTAAATGACACGTTGCACTTTGTTTAAAAGCATACTTTGAGGAAGATGGGGAAGTTTAATTAACCTGGGGTGTAGAACGTGAGAGAGGAGGGGAGGAGGAGGGGAGGAGGAGGGGAAGGGGGGGGGGGGGGGTCTGCAGCCCCTGGCATAGTGCCTGTCCAGCCCTGAGAGCTGAAATATGTCCTTATAGATTTGGAGTCACAACCATGCAGTATTCTCCCACACACACATTAACCTTGCAGGTGTGGACCGTCTGCAGAGAGATGGTTACAGAGGATACAGCTATGCCATCTGATCAAATGACCTACAAACATACCAATGCAATCACTTATATCTGAAACAGAATACTGTTGGTGGACAAAATGTTAAAGAGGTCATGGTGTAACAAAGAATTTGGGGCTATCGATTTCACAGAAGAAATAAAATAGTTTAACCCTCAAGCTCCTAATGCACCACCTGCCCCCATGGCCTACAGGCCCCCGTGCAGCCTCCCCATCCCCTTCCCCCCAACCCCACTGGGTGAGTGACTCCAAAGACCTCAGGACCAGCGTTTTCACAGATGGCGATTTAAAATAACAATTGCATGCATGTCAGGTTTCTGGCCTCTGAAATTCATGCTAGATGAGGTAATGTGATCGTGCACAGTGCAATCCAAAACTTTGTGTGTGTGTGTGTATATGAGTGTGACGTGTGTGTATTTGCTTATGTCTATAGGCTTTGTGTGTGGTGATCCCATTTCTCACCTTAAACATATTCAAATAGACGTGAAAAATCGGTGAACCAGAAACCTGTCAAATAACAAATGAGAAAAACAAATTGGGCAAATTATTTGCAACTGTACTGCATGGCACTTTGATACCTAAGGCTTTGTCAAGCATGGAAGTCATGTGCCTGTTTTCAATTAGATCCAATGTGCAAGCAGTATTAAACCTGTACATGCTTTCATTTAGTCAAAATTACAACTCAATTAATACCCTGTAAAATTGCCATAGAGTTAACGATTGAGTAAAGAAACATAACCACAACATTAAAACGTGCAAGCACGGCTTTAGCCGCCTCACTGCACATAGGGAGAGACAAGAAGCTTGTCGTCCGAATAAGTGCCATAAACACTAATAATAGGTTCCATAAAGTCAGTCATATGGCACTGTGGTCTGGTCCCAGAGGGGCTCTTAACAGGTGCTGCATGGGGTCTGGGGCATCCCTGCCAGGGCCTGGGCAGGACTATACTGCAGTGTGGCTCCTCCCCATGTGGTGGGGTGTGAGGCCATGCAGGGGGTTACATTCATCAGCCCAGCAGAGATAGAAGACACACTGAAGGACATGAAGCTTGTAGATTAGCAGGACAAAACTCCTACACAATTATCCCAGAACACAATGCTAAACCTATTTTTCAGAGAGAGAGAGAGCGCTCTCTTAAGAACAAATAAAGGCAGGAGAATTGCTTTCCTGAATAGGCCAGAGCAGTGCATAGAGAAAATGGAAGGGATCTCCATGCAAGGAGATGATTTGTGGAGCTCTCCACTGGCTCTGCACAGAACACGAAGCAAAAAAACAAATAAACAAAGAGAGAAAGAAAAACATCCTATCAGCCCGAATAAAAGAGAGAGGCGGGCTCCTCATCGCCACACTCATTCTTCTGGCGCTGTACTTGCAGCTCTCTATTCTTCCCCTGGCCCCCCTCCTTCATCCCCTCTTACTCCTCCTCCGTCCCTCATCTCTCAAATTCCCCCACTCTCTTGCTCTCTCTCTCTCTCTCTCTCTCTCTCTCTCTCTCTCTCTACATGGCTTTAATAAACACTCTCTCCTGGTTTAATCTCACAGAAACACGTTCCTCTCGACGGAGAGACAGGACCAAAACCACTCACTCCCCCTCCTCCCTTCCTTCCTCCATCCCTCCCCCACAGTCCCTCCCCTTCACTGGGGCCTCATCCTTCCCATGACAGCTACCCTTTCAATCGGGTAATCTTGGGGTAAGTAGCCATTTCAATTTCAGCCCCCCATTGAAGGCGACCGCTGGTGAAAAGGCAGGGGCTTGTAGGCATGGCTGCTAATGGGGCCACAGACAAGACCTACCCATTCTGCAACCTGGACTCAGGGGTATATGTAACATAGTAAACAAAAATCTGGACAATCAAATTAGTATGATATATTACATTTGGTATTGTATGTATTAATTTGTGGATGTCCATCATCCATTTCGTATGGTAAGTTACTATTACAATTCGTATGATATGTTACGAGTTCCAATTCGTACAATATAATACGAATTTGCAATACGTATGCTATGTAACGAATTCCAATTTGTTGTGGCTAACATTAGCTAGGTGGCTAGGTGGCTAATGCTAGCGTTAGCTAGGTGGCTTACGTTAGCTAGGCTAATGTAAGGGTTAGGGGTTAATGGTTAAGGTTAAGGTTAAGTTTAAGGTTAGGGTTAGGAGTTAGGTTAACACTAGAAGACGTAATATGAATTTTAAATTGATTATATCTCTGGCATTTTTAAAGTCATGCCCCCCTCCATCCTTGACTTTTCCTTAACCTCTTAAGGATAGGACCCTTTCTCTTAAGGAAAAAAAACTAGACCACCTTTACTCCACACACAGAGACACATACAAAGCTCTCCCTCGCACTCCATTTGGCAAATCTGACCATAACTCTATCCTCCTGAATCCTGCTTATAAGCAAAAACTAAAGCAGGAAGCACCAGTGACTCAGTTAATAAAAAAGTGGTCAGATGACGCAGATGCTAAGCTACAGAACTGTT
Organism: Coregonus lavaretus; assembly: GCF_964263955.1. NCBI lineage: Eukaryota > Metazoa > Chordata > Actinopteri > Salmoniformes > Salmonidae > Coregonus > Coregonus lavaretus. The sequence continues at coordinate 25,725 of NW_028160648.1, read as the reverse complement.
TTGCTAGCACAGACTGGAACATGTTCCGGGATTCTTCAGATAGCATTGAGGAGTACACCACATCAGTCACTGGCTTCATCAATAAGTGCATCGATGACGTCGTCCTCACAGTGACCGTACGTACATACCCCAACCAGAAACCATGGATTATAGGCAACATCCGCACTGACATGTCTTTGTCCTGGAAAGTTTGCTGTTACTTACAACAGTCATGCTAATCACATTAGCGCAAGTTAGCTCAACCGTCCCGCATACGAGACACCGATCCCGTAGAGGTTAATAAGTCTATGTAACACACTTTTGTTGTTAGAATTTTTATATCACAAATGGAATTTGTGTTATAAGCAGTTTTAAGAGGACATGTCTTTTTTGGGGGGAGCGCAAAAAAGTGACTTTCGGTTGCTAGAGGTTAGCGTTATACACCAACCCTACCACCCTCCTTACGTTTTTGCCTTAAGTAACCTTCTGTCTTATGCAACCATACCAAACGTAACATACCATACTAATTTGAGCATCCCGGGTTTTCATTTACTATGCTACATCTAGTCTATGAGACCAGGCTGAATTCTGTCAGGAACAGAGGAGAATAAGAGCCTCTTATCAGCAGGCCACAGCCAGGCTCTCCCAAACACCATTCTTCACCAAATTGGCTTCTCCCTACCTCCTTCCTCCCTGTGTCTCACGCCCACTGTCCCTAAGAAATCTAAACCAATTCTCTGACTTTTTATGTGATTGAAAACATATGATATTCTTGTGACTATGTCGTTGAATACAGTATTATAAAATTCAGGAAGTAAGTGGCACTTCTAGAAGTCAAGTGGGCTTGACGGTAATATACAGTATACACTTGTATTGAAGAGTGAGGGAAATAATGACATGCCCTAGATCAGTGGTTCCCAACCAGGGATTCTAGGACCTCTGAGGAAACTTGGCCCATCCACAGGGAGTACTTGATAAGACTCATGAGACCATAGGCCTACTAGTAAAATGCACATGAGGGGGTACTTCAGGGGTACTCCGGGCAGAGCTAAATTCAGTTGATGGTACAGTAACCGAAAAAGGTTGGGAACCACTGCCCTAGATGACATTATTAATTGAGTGAACAGCACCTCAGTGGCCTTCTTAATCTCACTCAACCCCATGTCCCTGGTAGGATTTGATAGACATAGTAAAGCCATGGTAAAACCCAAAGAGCCTTCCTAGTCCCTTCCCGTATCCATTCTTTATGTTCCCCTCCTGCTCCCCAAGTCCTTCTTTCTCTCCTCCCTCTCTTCTGGGTTTTTGGTAATAACAACACAACAACAAAAAACAACCGGTACCACAATATTCAACAGACCTGATCAATTACACGTTGTACTTGTTTTCCAACAATTTCCCTGATATTCCAACAGTATTCCTTTCATCCCGAGAGTGGTTAATTAAAGCTCCATCTCCTCTCCCCAGATGTTGCAGCGCCGTTCAGCTGTTGAGAAAGAGAAGTGTTAACCTCCCCTCCAAACCGCAGGAAGAAGGGCAGCATTCCTCTCCCACAATATCCATACACCGTGTTACCACGGCAACCCCAACCAAATACAGTGGCCTGTTCAACTCTGTTTACTTTTTTCCTCCCTTTTTTGATTTCATCACTGGGCTCCCATGCACACTCTGGTTAAAATAAACAGAGATGGAGTCCATATTCAGCCAAGCCTGCGTGAGTTTATTTTGAGTCTCCGCCCGGTTCAGTACATGATGCTGTTTCGCCATCCCTCTCACTTTTTACTGGTCGGAAGTTGAAAAGGATGGCCGTGCTGCGAGGCAGAGGAGACATGGCGCTCTGGTTTGAATTGGCTCAGCTCGTTTGAGACACAATGCCCCAAATAGTTTGGAAGCAGAGTGTTCTTTGCCAAATCCAGAGTAGAGGGAAGCCCGGGGGTACAAGAGTACTGGCCACGATGAGGAGCCTAGTGCAGAGATGATTTATCACTCATCTGTTTACACACTGTCACTACCCAATATCATATACACATGTAGGCTACAGACACACAAACACACAATTTGTCCCATTCAGCAATGGCAGTAACTTGAGGTCTAAAACTCTGTATTAATCGACTAGCCGTAATATGACACTATGTTCTCTTAATTAGGTGTCCTTCTCAGACATTCAGCAGACGATCCGATGGTTGAGTATCCCTTTATTAGGCTGGATTCCATCTCAATCTCCCCAATAGGCACTTAACGCCTACCTAATAGCGGATTTCCCCACACTTCCTCCGAGAAGCCATTCAACTGAGAATAGTTAATTTGTTTCTAATGCTTGGCTAATGGAGGATCCTAACAGGAGGAATTGAATGCCGGATTTTGGGGGATTGACAAGCTTTTTAAATTAGGTTGGAAAACTGACATACCACAGATAAATGCTGTCATTTTGGGCCAGACTCAGTAAGAGGTTTCTCTCTGGGAGTTATGGAATATGTGGTGGGGGTCAACAGAATTGAAAACCTTTCAGATACAGTCTGCCACACACACAGATATATGGATCCACATTGTAAATATACAGTATTTAGATCCAAATTGTAAAGTTTTAGCAAAGTTATACCAAAGGGTTCTTATTAGTGAGTAGAAGGTCTCTCCAGTCCTATCACAGCTATGCAGTGCCCAGTCCGTTACCCTGTGAGTGACAACCTGTGGCACTATCGGCTGTCACGTCTGCAGAGCGGGGGTGGCTAGGGGACCAGGGGGGCAGGGAGGGGGGCAGAGCTATACCAGGGGAGAGGGCTGGGAGGCTGGGGACTCACCAAAGGGTATCTTTAAATAGCAGTGTGTGCCCAAAAGTGGCTCCACTAATCAATCTAATTCCGACTGCTAGCACTGGCCTCCTCTCTCAGACGTTTAAATGCATGTAGATAACCTTATCTCAACCTGCCACATCCTTTACAATTAGTGCGTTCTATCTCCACACAAACACACACATGCATATTTCTACTTCTACAACCAATGTGTGTGTGTGTGTGTTTGGTGTTGGACCACAACCCTCTGTAACCCTCCAGACTAAGAAGGATGAGATCATGTTACAGGAGGCCAAGAAATCACCTCTTCCTATTGGGTTTTGGTTCCTGACTTCAGAATCCTATGAAATACTACTTTCTCTCTCCTTACTGTTCATTTCAACAACAACACAGACAATGATTAAGACAACACCTTCCACCGGCTCCATCCTAGCTGTTGCTAATGCGGCAGTTGTGGAGAGCTTTATATGATCTAGTCATTGAAGTGCATCCATTGGGGAATATGCATGACGTTGGAGTGAAGAGAGGATTGTACCAGAGGAAAAATTCAGCTCCTCGGAGCCTCCGCATGCAGTCTTATGCTTCACACTTGTGTTCTGGAAGAGTGGGCAAAGGATGGAGGAGCGATGTGCGCTAGTGACAGATGATCATCAGACCATTTTCGTTGGGCAGAGGAAGAAGAGGGGGGTGGATGGGGGGGCTCGATCACATCATCTTTGACAGGTTGGAGGCTTGGAGATTAAACTTTAATGAGATAGCCCTCACCATGACGACGGTGATCCCATCTGATCAGTGGGTGATTGCCATGAGGATAGTCCGTCGCTACAGATGTAGGATCTTAATTTGATCACTCTTTTGTTCCTGAGAATTTTCCTGCAAAGCAGGAAATGCAAACTTGTAGTGTATTTTAGTTTTAAAAAGGCTTCCAAAGTTTGTAATTTCCACTTTGAAATTTCAGACTTGATTTGCCCTAAAGAAAAATGTATCAACCCCTACAATTAAATATAATCCAGTCTATTTTCCTGCTGTAGTAAACTGGCTTAAATTAAGATCCTACATCTGTATGTCTGGAGGGAGGAGAGGGGAAACGACTAAACATTACCCAAACACAGGCAGATCAAAAGGATATCTTCAGGGAACGATTGTATGTGTTTGTGTGTATGAAAGAGAGAGCGAAGGAGGAGGGGGAGTTCCTCTAGTATTTGAGCTGCTGCCTTGGTCTCTCCTTGGTCCCTCTGGTGTCATAGTGGCCCACTTTTAGCCATGCAGCACAGGTCTGTAAGGAGGCTTCTGTGACAGATGTGTCTCTACAAGGTCATACAGACATCCACTCGCCTTCCCTGCCCCTCCTCCCTCCCCCCACTCTGAAAAACCTGTTGATTTCAAGTACCATTTTTGGCGCCTCTCGTAAATATTCCTAGTCACAGGGATAGGAACACATAGGCTGTCTATCGATCCCTTATTTGAATCACTTGTGTGGAGATGTGTGTGTGTGTGCCTACTATAAACAGACATAAACACACATACACATCCACAGGGATTGGTCAGGATAATTAGGAGTGGTAATGAGATGCACAGGGTGGAGAGAGGGCCCCTACCTCTGCAATACTGATAGCCAATGCCCTTGAAGCCCATCAGGGGGACAGAGGACACTGGGGGCAGATACAGCGTAATCAGCGCACATCACCAATACAACAGCTAACACAACACCCAATATACTTCCCTCCAATCGCAGAATGTACTGATACTGTGGAAATGAAAAATACAAGCTAACGTGATCCCATTCCCTCCACAGAACGTCAAATTCTACTTCCCAAACCAATTCTTTACTACTGTCTCATCTTGTTCTCCAGAGTTGCTAATCTATTGGATTCATGAGAAAGTCTCTCATTATGTGATTAAGTTCAGCCAGGTTTTAGAACGGACGGCTTTATTCTCTACATGTTGGTGATGTAACAATAGGAGAGCTCCTCAGACAGTTCCCTATGAAATGACCTGCTGTAAACAAGCAAAACAGAGCAGCAAATTTAACAGACATTTTTATTGATCAGCATTTGGGATAATTTGCATCCAAGACGGTACTGTGTTGTGGTGTCAACAAATTCCATATCTGCTTTTCACTTTCATAGGTTTTGAAAACTATCAGAAATAAACAGCACAACGCGGAAGCCTCAATTATCACTTAGCAACACCTATGGAGGAGAAAGACGCACTCTCGGAACGTTCAGAGTCAGACAGAAACCGCATTGGCCCAACTCTCTAAATATATGACAATGGGCAGACCTTACTCTGAGACTCTCTTCATTCAGGGAGAGGCCCAGACGTTTAACCCAAAACAGTTTGGTCCTCATTCAACACCACACCACAATAAAAGCGATTAGAATAATTGATCAATTCACTCAGAGGCCAAACTAATCAATGAGATACATTATTAAAGGAGGGCTATTGATCAAGGCGGAGGTGAGCTGAGTAAAATGTTTACCGCAGCAGAGAGGCTGGGATCAATGAAGTGGCCAGGCAGCTGAATAGAACCCTGCATGGATCAATCTGGGCGAGAGAGAGAGGGGAAAGGGGGTAGTGGAGGAGAAATGGTGTGGTGATGGTGGGCTAGGACTTTTCAGAAAGTCAACACAGACCACAACTCCACTATCAGTTGAAGGAGCTATTTCCCGCACAAAAGAAAGCTTTGAGGAAAATAAAAGAGAGGGACAGAAAAAAAGAAGCAGATATTAAAATGTCCTCTAAAGAAAAGCAGACACAAGGTTCCTCTCTCCCCTCCCCTCTTCTCTCGTCCCCTTTATTTGGAGCGACTAAAAGGAACATAATGATTGTGGAGTGCAATAGGTGGACAGAGGGGGTTGCTGAATAGATCTCACCTCTTTTACAGATTTCCTCTCTCCAACATGGAGGACATCTGACATTTTAGGAGACAGAGAGAGAGAGAGAGAGAGAGGGGGGGGGGGGGGGGTCATAATGAAAAGTGGTAATTCCTCAGAGATGGACAGAAACAAAATATCCAAGGGCCAGAAATGAGATTGTCTGACTCCCAGGTTGCCATGGCAACCACCAACAGTATCACTATACAATATATATGAATGAGAAATAAATACCATCTATTGTTGCCATGAGAGGAGGGGTGATCGAGAAATAGAGAACAATACAAGGGAACGAGAGTGAGATTCAAACCATTTTGTAAACTGGATGAATAATTGCCATTATGGTCTCTAATACCAGTCACATCATAAGAATACTCTAAAGAAAAAAGAAATTCAAGATAATGACACTTCCTATGAATACTCCTATTACTTGAACATTTAGCATATTTTAAGAACACAATAGTGTCTGAAATTCTATTGGCGTTAGTAGAAGGGTGAGTTAAAAATGTCAGTCATGAGGGTAAATAGTGAGGTTTCAAGTTGTGTATCCCCGGCTCTGTCTCAGGTCTGGGCCCTGTGTCCACGTCTCTGATTGGTGATGGAGGACATCCCCTATGTCTAATTGTCTGGCTGGGGACCCAGGTGGAGGGAGCTGACCCAGTGTGAGTGTGTGGTTGGTGGTTCCACTCTGCACTGGACTCCCTTGGCTCTGTGCTGCAGATCTGATTAGTGGGGCTCTTTACAACGGTCGCTCCCACCACCTGCTCCCACTCCACTCCTCTAGCCTCTGATCAACTATCATCACCGCAGATTGAGACAAATGATCTCCCTCTCCATCCTAGTCCCACTGTGTGTGTGTGTGTGTGTGTGTGTGTGTGTGTGTGTGTGTGTGCTTGTGCATGTGGGTCTGCATGTGCATGTGTGTCTGAGTGCTTATGTTGCTCAAGTAGGTGATTCTTTGCTTGTTTATATGAATGAAAGTGGAATGCGTTAGTAAGTGTGTTTGTGTTACATTCGTGAGAGCATGTGGGTATCATCACTCTTGTTTGAGGACAGTAGGTATATTTGCTCTCGCATATTTGAGCTGAAGTATAACTATTTGGGTCTGTGACACTGCCCTGTGGGTAAGGACTGTTTCCTTCCTAGGAGGAAGTGGTAGTTGACGCGGGCCCCGGAGACAGGAGGCAATGTGGCCCAGCGATAATAGAGCTGAATGGACAATGCTGCTGCTGCTGCTTCTGATCCACATGGGCTGGTTGGTTAGTTAACACACAGCCTCATCTATCAGGGAACAACTACAGGAACCAGCCTGGCCAAAACACTACTGTACACTACAGGGTCAGGACCAAGCAGTAGGCCTAACTAAATACACCATCTGTGGGGAAACTGCTATAAGTGCGAGGTGTTTATGCAGTTTTCAGGTTCTCTATGCACAATCACCTAAAAGAAGAACAGATGACCATCATTACCAACAGACCATTAATACGCTGGTCTGAACACTGACAGTCTGGCTGCTTAATGCAGTCAACACACCCAACACAATGAATGACTGAGCCCTCCATAATGGATTAAGATACACAACACCACTCTGACAGACTAGGCCTGCACGGTGGGTGGGCGCGCCATTTGCATAATCTCAGAACATTGGCTATGTGCAATTACAGTACTTACATTAATACGTCTGAATAGTCCCCTAATTAATCGCTCTCTACCAGAGAAGATTTACTTTTCATTTTCTGTCTGACGGGAGGGAGAAGGGCTTTTATCCATCCCTCCGCCCCTGCTAACTGCTTCACCACAGACAAGACATCACATGAACACGGTGCACAAAAAACAGCCTGATGATAACAACCAATGGTTCAGAGATTTAGTCACAACATCTTATTTGTTGTGATAATGCATAATTTGACTGTTTCTATTTGCTCTGGCTATTCAACCACTCCAATAATATCTGGTTAAAGTAAAATAAGATTGAGCCCTTTTTACAGTTTATTTGACGTTTGTTCAATAGAGGTGTTGGATTAATGACTCAGACTAAAAAGAGAGATAGCAATTAGCCTATACCACACCATGGTAGTAATATTGTCCACAAGCTGGTCCACAAACGAATGGTTCAACGAATCAAGAATTTGGGTAACCAATCCACCTACACCTGACAGAATGTACAGTGTAACACCCTGGCTCTGGGACTCTATATGTTGAGCCAGGGTGTGTTCTTTCTATGTGGTGTATTTCTATGTTGGGAGTTCTAGTTTGTTTATTTCTATGTTGGCCTGAGTGACTCCCAATCAGAGGCAACGAGTGTCAGCTGTGGCTGGTTGTCTCTGATTGGGAGCCATATTTAAACTGTCTGTTTTTCCCTTTGTGTTTGTGGGTTCTTGTTCCGTGTTGGTCTATGTTACCTAGGACGTTACGAGTCGTTTTTGTTTACTGTCCGTGTTTATCGCTAATGATAAATAAACATGTTCGTTCATCACGCTGCGCCTTGGTCCTCCTCTCTTAACGACGATCGTGACAGAAGAACCCACCATACAAGGACCAAGCAGCGTGTCCAGGAGCAGGCAGACTGGACATGGGAGGAAGCGCCGGGAAAGGAGATGGAGAGGTTGGCGATGGCCCAGGTGGGCAAATCGTGGTCCTGGGAGGACATGCTCGGGGGCAAAGGGCCATGGGCTAGGATTAAGGCCCTGGCGAGAGAGGAGCAGCGGCGTCAGCAGTGTCATCGTCGGACGGACGAGAGGCAACCCCAAAAACATTTTTTGGGGGGGGCACACGGCATGGGCGGCTGGGCAGCAGGAGGCTGCCACAGGGCGATTTGGAGAGGAGGCCACCGGGTTTGGGGGGCCAGAAGGCAGGTTGGCGGAGCCTGGATGGAGAGCAGAGCCAACTCCCCGTACTCAGGCATGGCAGCATGAGACTGGTCAGGTTCCGGGGTATGCGGAGCTGCGTACTGTGCCACGAGTGGTCCGGCATAGTCCGGTACGTCCTGTGCGAGCACCCCGCACGTGTTGTGCGAAGGTGGGCATGCAGCCAGGACGGAGTGTGCCGGCTCAGCGCTCGTGGCCTCCAGTGCCTCTCCTCGGTCCCGGATATCCTGCGCCAGTGTCACGTGCTGTTATGCCAGTACGGGTACACAGCCCTGTACGTCCTGTGCTGATGCCTCACACAGAGTGTGTGAAGGTAGGCATTCAGCCAGGACGGGTTGTGGCAGCTCTTCACTCCAGGTCTCCTATCCGTCTCCACAGCCCGGCCCGGCCTGTCCCTGCTCCACGCACCAAGCCTACGGTGTGCGTCGCCAGCCCGGTCCGGCCTGTCCCTGCTCCTCGCACCAAGCCTACGGTGTGCGTCGCCAGCCCGGTCCGGCCTGTCCCTGCTCCATGCACCAAGCCTACGGGGTGCGTCGCCAGCCCGGTCCGGCCTGTTCCTACTCCACGCACCAAGCCTACGGTGTGCGTCCCCAGCCCGGTCCGGCCTGTCCCTGCTCCTCGCACCAAGCCTACGGTGTGCGTCGCCAGCCCGGTCCGGCCTGTTCCTACTCCACGCACCAAGCCAGGGGTGCGCATCGTCAGCCCGGTCCGGCCCGTTCCTACTCCACGCACCAAGCCAGGGGTGCGAGTCGTCAGCCCGGTTCGGCCCGTTCCTACTCCACGCACCAAGCCAGGGGTGCGCATCGTCAGCCCGGTCCGGCCCGTTCCTACTCCACGCACCAAGCCAGGGGTGCGAGTCGTCAGCCCGGTTCGGCCCGTTCCTACTCCACGCACCAAGCCAGGGGTGCGAGTCGTCAGCCCGGTCCGGCCCGTTCCGGCTCCACGCACCAAGCCAGGGGTGCGCGTCGTCAGTCCAGCACAACCCGTGCCTGGGTCACCGGTGCCTGGTAAGGTACCGGTCAACTGCTCCACTACGGAGCTGAAGCTAACCGCTCCTGCTACGTCCAGTTCAGCTCCAGCCAGCGGGGCCAGATCGGACCAGGGGCGCTATGGGGGGTTTATTGGAGGGTGGTGGGCAAGGCCGGAGCCAGAACCGCCGCCGAGGAGGAATGCCCACCCAGCCCTCCCCTGTTTTGCTCTAGTTGAGGCGCGGTCGCAGTCCACGCCTTTAGGGGGGGGTACTGTACAACCCTGGCTCTGGGACTCTATATGTTGAGCCAGGGTGTGTTCTTTCTATGTGGTGTATTTCTATGTTGGGAGTTCTAGTTTGTTTATTTCTATGTTGGCCTGAGTGACTCCCAATCAGAGGCAACGAGTGTCAGCTGTGGCTGGTTGTCTCTGATTGGGAGCCATATTTAAACTGTCTGTTTTTCCCTTTGTGTTTGTGGGTTCTTGTTCCGTGTTGGTCTATGTTACCTAGGACGTTTCGAGTCGTTTGTTGTTTTTGTTTACTGTCCGTGTTTATCGCTAATGATAAATAAACATGTTCGTTCATCACGCTGCGCCTTGGTCCTCCTCTCTTAACGACGATCGTGACATACAGCCACAGATACAATGAAATAGCGACCATGAAAATATGACAGAGAGGGAGTGAGGGGTGGGGAGAAAGTGGAACAGTTTGCCCCCTCCATCTCTCCGTGTGAGAATGCCGTTATCGGCCCAGGACTGGAGGACACAGGCTGCCCTTCCTTGTCCCACGACTACAGCCTCATTTAGGAATCTGGGGCCACCGCTCACCATTGTGCTGTCATAGAGGAAGTGCGGTTCACCGCTCACTCCCAGCATTCACTGGGTTTCCTGTGTCAGGTTACCACGTCCTGTGTTTATTTTCTTTACTTTTTGTCTGTATCCACCCCAAAGGTTTTTTCTAACATCTACCAAACGATACAATGGAGAGGATGGCACTATCTCAAGGACTGGGAGGTGTGGTGCTCGAGAGCAAATAATGTGTTTTTATCTCTGCGTCAATGGTTCTGTTCATTCATAGATTTGGACTTGTTGTCTTACCCTGTCCGGTCTTGTTTTTATCCAAGTTTAAATCCCTAGTCTCTTGGAGAAAAAGAGTGTTCTCCAATCCAAAATGAACCGCAATCAATTTCAAATTAAGCAGCTCATTCAACGGACATTGTCTTGGACACATAAGCTTGTTACAGCTTGAAAATGGAGTAAAGGAAAGATTTTAAAAACAATCTCCTCACAGTAATTATTGCTCTGCTTGGAGTTTTCTATCTTTCTTTTTTTCTCTCTCGTCCAAAACAAACAGCTTTGGAAAACTAAGCAATTTGTGATTGATAGAGAGCAGGAATGATGTATAAAGTCTATTTTGTTCTGATCAATACTGAATTTCATTACCACTTTTACCACACACACAGACACACACACACAATTGCACATGCACAAGCACACGCATAGCACACACACACAAACACACAAGCAAGCACACAAACAGAAAAACATTTCACACATATAGTACAACCATGCAGACACCATATTTTCTTTACATTCACCAACAATGTAACACATCCAAGAGTGGACGAGCACCTGATATCATTGAAGCACATCATCACCACTAAACAAAGTGCCCTGTCTTATGCTCACTAGTACTGCCAGTCCCTTTAAGGAGCAGTGTGATATGGTTAGGCTGTTCTCGTGCTTCCAGGGAGGGTTCTCCTGCATGCTACACTCTTAGAAAAAAGGCTCCATTGGGGTTCTATATAGAACTTTTAGTTATTCGAACGAGATTAAAGAACCCTTTACTAAAAATGGTTGTACATACTGTATATACCCAGTGAAGCCAAATAACTTTGAGGGTTCTATTCCTACACCAGAGTGTAATGTGGATTTTAACAAACATCAGCTAACAAAAGTTAACCCAGTCACATCAAACTGTTTTGCATTGACATTTAGATCCATATTAATAATGCTGCTGCATGATTTCGCCTGATCAGAAAAATGGCTAGCTGAAGCCGACACCGTTAACTCTCTATGGCAAGGGGAGATCAAATTCGTATTTTGCAACATTGTTGCAGAGGTTGGAGTGGCAAACAGCAAGGTTCACACAAACCTGTGCTGCTGCAAACTAAAGGCTAGCAAGAAGCGAGAGGATATAATGTGTTTAATAAAAGCAAACACTCTTAGATTTAAAAAAAAAGTTATATATAGAACCTTTTGGTCAATTAAAATGTAAACTGCCATTTCGATAAAAGAATATCAACTGCCATAAATGGTGCACGACTCCATGATTTTTGGAGTCGACTTGACCCTTGTGGTTGGAGTCAAAAGGAGTTGACTCTTGCTCGACTCCCAAAACATGCTGAAATAGAATGCGCATACGCGTACACACCACCTCATTATTGCAGAGTCCTACTAGGAAGACTATATTTGCGTTCTAGAGGTCTGACATGAGCATGATGAGACCCATTTGCTCATGAATTTAGCCTATAAAAGGCCTATATTGTTTGAATATAGAAGGTGATGTGTAGGAACTAGAATATTTCTGCTGTGTGCCGCCTTGATGGATCCCATGGGATGATGCGGCGCACTCTACGCTGATAAGCATGCCATGTTACAGCCCTATTCGGACGGGTATTACTAGAGACGTTGGTTTTGTAATTATTATCGAAGCATGTGCATTTTTCCAGAGGACGATTCACACAGGATTCGTTTTTCAAAACAGCCCCCTGTAATTCCACATTTGTTCAAAAAGTATTGACTCTTATGACGGAAGCCTGGAGGTTTTTATTGTAGGCATGAAGATATTTCAACCTCATGTCTAGACAATAATAGGCTACACTGATAACTCGTGCTTGGCTGCCAAATGTATAGGTCTCCCCATAATATTTAAATTGATGAAGTGTGATCATAATCATTATTTCAACGATCCTTGGTAGATGTCCTTCCTAATAACAATGCCCCCCAGCCTGCTGATTTGAGCTGCTGAACCTTATTTGCACTTGACTGTGTTTATGGATGAGAAAGTGAACTTGCCATTTCCAAAAGGTTTAGTGGGGATACTGCTTTGCGATCGATTGCCTAGGACAGGGCTCTCCAACCCTGTTCGTGGAGAGCTACCATGTTTAACTTGGGTCAAACGTTTCGGGTAGCCTTCCACCAGCTTCCCACAATAAGTTGGGTGAATTTTGGCCCATTCCTCCTGACAGAGCTGGTGTAACTGAGTCAGATTTGTAGGCCTCCTTGCTCGCACACGCTGTTTCAGTTCTGCCCACACATTTTCTATAGGATTGATCAGGGCTTTGTGATGGCCACTCCAATACCTTGACTTTGTTGTCCTTAAGCCACTTTGCCACAACTTTGGAAGTATGCTTGGGGTCATTGTCCATTTGGAAGACCCATTTGAGACCAAGCTTTAACTTCCTGACTGATGTCTTGAGATGTTGCTTCAATATATCCACATAATTTTCCTTCCTCATGATGCCATCTATTTTGTGAAGTGCACCAGTCCCTCCAGCAGCAAAGCACCCCCACAGCATGATGCTGCCACCCCCGTGCTTCACGGTTGGGATGGTGTTCTTCGGCATGCAAGCTCCCCCTTTTTCCTCCAAACATAACGATGGTCATTATGGCCAAACAGTTCTATATTTGTTTCATCAGACCAGAGGACATTTCCCCAAAAAGTACGATCTTTGTCCCCATGTGCAGTTGCAAACCGTAGTCTGTCTTTTTTATGACGGTTTTGGAGCAGTGGCTTCTTCCTTGCTGAGCGGCCTTTAAGACTATGTCGATATAGGACTTGTTTTACTGTGGATATAGATACTTTTGTACCTGTTTCCTCCAGCATCTTCAGAAGGTCCTTTGCTGTTGTTCTGGGATTGATTTGCACTTTTCGCACCAAAGTACGTTAATCTCTAGGAGACAGAATGCGTCTCCTTCCTGAGCGGTATGACGGCTGTGTGGTCCCATGGTGTTTATACTTGCGTACTATTGTTTGTACAGATGAACGTGGTACCTTCAGGCGTTTGGAAATTGCTCCCAAGGATGAACCCGACTTGTGGAGGTCTACAATTTATTTTCTGAGGTTTTGGCTGATTTCTTTGGATTTCCCCATGATGTCAAGCAAAGAGGCACTGAGTTTGAAGGTAGGCCTTGAAATACATCCACAGGTACACCTCCAATTGACTCAAATGATGTCAATTAGCCTATCAGAAGCTTCTAAAGCCATGACATCATTTTCTGGAATTTTTCAAGCTGTTTAAAGGCATAGTCAACTTAGTGTATGTAAACTTCTGACCCACTGGAATTGTGATACAGTGAATTATAAGTGAAATAATCTGTCTGTAAACAATTGTTGGAAAAATTACTTGTGTCATGCACAAAGTAGATGTCCTAACCAACTTGCCAAAACTATAGTTTGTTAACAAAACATTTGTGGAGTGGTTGAAAAACGAGTTTTAATGACTTTAATGACTCCAACCCCCCCCCCCCCCCCCAAAAAAAAAATTTTTTTTTTTATAATTGTAAAGTGGTTATCCCACTGGCTATAGGGTGAATGCACCAATTTGTAGTCGCTCTGGATAAGAGCGTCTGCTAAATGACGTAAATGTGCCCTTGAGCAAGGCACTTAACCCTAATTGCTCCTGTAAGTCGCTCTGGATAAGAGCGTCTGCTAAATGACTAAAATGTAAATGTAAATGTAAGTGTATGTAAACTTCCGACTTCAACTGTACATGCCTACCTATGCCTGGCTGTGCCCCTCCCATCTCTCACTCTCCATCGCTAGCTCGCTCTTTCTTTGCTGTGAAAGATGCGATAGTTTGTGTTGTCGAAGTAGACTACGGCAAATAGTTTCCTCCATTGCATAAATACTGAATCTTAGGAGTAAAGGAGTCGCTTCCTAGCAGAATCGAAGGTTGACACCCAGAAATGCGAGTCGACACTGGGAGTCGACTGGCAAGGAGTCAAGGAATCTATTATTTTGGAGTCGGCTCCCCAACACTAACTGCCATTCCAGCTTGATGACTCAAGAGGACTGTGGTTAAACTTGCAAATAGCCTACCAATAAGCACATTATTATTCAATTTATTAAGGTACGCAAAGTTGATTATTTAATTCAAATATATGAAGCCAAAGTGATATGGTAAACTATTGGCTAGACAGATAAAGTTCTATTAGAATTTGTACACCGTTTGTAAGCTAGCTAGCTAGACTGGAAAAAACAAGTCTACTTTAACCACTTTACAAGCTAGCTAGCTAAATGTTACAAATAAACATTATTTTGTATTGTGGATTATGCCAATAAGAGCTACAGACTGAGCCTACTTTTATTTCAGTATTTCAGTGTGGATTCATGAAGCCATTGGAAGACTGTTGCTGACCTCTGTTGAATGCATAGGATGGGCAGTGGACTGACAGAGGAGGTATGTATCTAAATTATGTATAATAAATTATGTATAATAAGGCTTGGTGATTCAATAGCCTAGTTAATCATTACTCACCTCCTGTGAGATGTCATCACGCAACAGACGTCATCAAAGTGTGCAACAGAACAGTGTACTGTCCACACTCGGTTTGTTGTTTTTATGAAATCGTTGTAATTAAATCATTTTTAAATCATAGCTAAAGTTTGTATTGCTACGAATTCTGCGACGTGGTCAGCCTTTAAGGCTGGGACCGCAAGTTTGTGTCCTGGATTCCTGTTAAGTAGCAGTTAGCTGCTAGCCATCATGAAAACGGAACAGGCTAACGCTAGCAGTGCTAGCCCACCGGTGTTTTGATCAACGGCTGGGCACTAATGCGTCAGGTGTGAGATGTTTTCCACACAATCACACAATGAAGATAAGGTGGAACTGGAAAATGGACATGTCACGTCTACTCCCGCTCTACCGCTCCGGCACTTGATGTCGACGGTTTACTAACCACCGGTCCTGGCAACCCATCATTACGCACACCTGGCAAACTTCATTACGCACACCTGGCAACCTTCATTACGCACACCTGCGCCTCATCATTAGGCACAGCTGGACTTCATCACTTCCCTAATTACTTCCCCTTTATTTAGCCCTCTGTGTTCATCAGTCCTTAGGTGTTATTGATTGTCTCTCACGTTCAGTACGCTTCCCATGTTTGTTCTTTTGTATCTGTGGCAAATTAGACTCCCGGCATATACGTAAATGCACCACCATCAAGCAGCTTAGGGAAGAGATGTTAGCTCAGCTGCGAGAAAATGATAACCTGCTTTATAAGTAGCTTTGCCGTAACCCAGGCAAACCGAATCTCAGTTTTAAATGCCTCCTATAGCAAAGCTGTCGATGACTTGGGCAGCGTTGATCTGTCCCAATCCAATGGACAGATGTTAAGCTCAACTCCGCAGCCCATGAGAGACTGGACACTCGCAAGGTGTAGGAAATCGGGGAGGTAGTCTTGCCACCCTGCACCTATCCGAGAAGATCCAATCCAGCTATAAAACAGCTTTGCCCCACTTGAGACGGACCTACCAGCCCCGGGAGTCAGCACGGATCCTGGGTGTATACCAACAGCCGGTGGCCGCCCAGTGGCACCCTCCCCCATGGCCACCACAGTTCAGCAATTCGCTTCCTCATTGGATTCCATCACGACCACCATCATTGTGGGCAGCTTGATGGTGAGAGATTTTGGCCTGCCCACGATCTGTGGACCGACCAAGGTGACATCAACTCCCTCCTGCCCACGGTTCTGGCCAACTACTCCAATATTGACACTCACGTTTTAACAACCTTCAATTTAGGCGATCTGAGGGAGGACTACAAAAACGTTTTAAACACCCTCGCTAGCACAGGGAAGAGAATAATGATCTCTGGCCACCTCCGAAGGGGTTCGAAAGGTTTCAGCCGACTCTTTGCCCTGAACGAGTACCTGAAGATACTTTGCAATGACAGGAATGTCTCTTTTTGTTTGCTGTGGGAGCAACTGTTTTAGAGACTGACGGACAGAGTCTGTTAGTGCTCCAGTTCTCCATGTCAGAATAAGGAACATAGGACTTGGAAAGCATATAAACTACTGTAGAAATGGCACTGTGGTTATTGTGGGTAACCTAATTGATGTTCCTTTAACTCCGCCTTATAGTGAGTTTATACAAACTGTCATCTTCTACCATTCTGATAGATTGGAGACTGTCAGAAAACGTGGTTGTAACGGTTAATAATTGTTGTTATTTCATTGGTTAGCTAGAGGCAGATACCCCAGGGGCAGAGCCCCCACACTCTTTGAATATGGCGCTTTTAAATGTTAGAGTAATCACAAGTAAAACCTTTCTCATGAATGATCTCATTACTGAGCGCAAGTTGATTGCATGTTTCTTACTGACGCATGGCTGTCATCAGACTGTAGTGCCGTTCTTATTGAAGCCTCACCCCTGGACTACAGCTTTTCATGCTCTATCAGAAAAGGGAAAAAGGGTGGGGGGACAGCCTTTATTTTTACTAATGCTCTCAGCTGTAAGGATTTTTTGTTTAGCGACTTTGGGTATTTTGAGCATCATGCTATACTGTTTAAATGTCAGCCACCAACGCTGGCCATAACCCTGTATAGGCCACCAAAGCACTGCCCCACTTTCTTTACTGATTTAACTATTGTCTATTGTCCTTGAGAACTATGTTAAAATCATTGTGTTGGGACGATTTTAATATTCATGTTGACAAAGAGACTGACTTCAAGGCCATTGAATTTATGAATCTTTTGAGCTCTATGGACTTTATCAAACATGTTGCTGGCCCCACCCATAACCGCGGCCATACTCTGGACCTGGTTATTACCAAGGGGCTTTCTATTGACGTATCCTCTATTTCTGATGTTGCTTTGTCTGATCACCATTGTGTATTTTTTACTACCTTGTTGCTCATAGCACAGGGCAATATTAAACACATTATTAAGAAACGCAATCTTACCTCTTAAATTGCTACAGATTTTATTGAGTGTATGACCAATACTCCACCACCTATTCTGCCTTCCTCTTGTGTTGATTTAGTTGATAACTTTAATAGCAAATTAAGGGCAACCATTGATGCCACAGCTCCAGTAAAGTTGAAAAAAGCCACATCCAAATGGAGAGCCCTTTGGATGAGTGAGGAAACTAATACATTTAAGAAATTACAGAAAGGCAGAGCGGAAGCGGAGAAAGTCAAAGTTGCAGGTCCATTATGATATTCTGAGAGAGCAACTTGGCATATATAACAAGGCAATTATAAAATATTTTTCTAACTTGATCACTATTAATCAGAATAATTCGAGAGTGCTCTTCTCGACCATTGATGGCCTGATAAATCCTACCCCTGCAAACCTACGTGAACTTTCCTCCACATCTAAATGTGATACGTTTGCGGCATATTTCAGAGATAAGATAACCAACAATAGGTTGGGTATCAGTCAAGCAAGACCTGTTGAGAAGTTTGATGATATGTGCCCTAGCCTACCAAGCAAAGGTACTATGGATTTACTTTCCCTGGTTGACACAGACATGCTCAGGAAAGTTATATCACAACTTAAGCCTTCTACCTGCCTTCTCGATCCAATCCCCACCACCTTCTTCAAAACAGTTTTTAATTGCATATCTGAAGAAGTGCAAGCTATTGCTAATCACTCCATGTTCACAGGCACTTTCCCCACTGCTGTAAAATATGCTATGGTGAAACCCCTTCTGAAGAAAAGTCATCTAGATTCTTCAGCTCTTAACAATTTTCGGCCAATCTCCTTACCTTCCATTCTTAAGCAAAATTCTGGAGAAATTGGTGCCAACTGTATATATAAAAAAAATCAATCTGGTTTTGGTGCCCACCACAGCACAGAGACAGCCCTAGTTACAGTGGTAAATGATTTTAGATCCAACACAGATGCCCAACATCTCTCTGTCCTTGTACTCTTAGATTGAAGTGCTGCATTCGACACAGTACACCATGATGTCCTTCTGGACAGACTGGAGAGGTGGGTCCAGTTCTAAATTGGTTTAGGACCTATTTAACCGGTCAAGAGTTTTTTCGTCACCCTTGGTGAACATAACTCAGAGAAAATGTCACGTGGCTTTCCACAAGGTAAAATTTTGGGTTCTGTACTGTTCAATTTCTACAGTATATGTTACCCCTTGGCAGTTTTATCAGAAAGCACAGCATTGATTTTCACTGCTACGCAGACCAAAAACAACTTTACATTTCTGTGGCTCCAGAGGATTTTAACTCCACTGATAAATTATTAGACTGTATTAGTGATTTAAATACTTGGATAGCTCACAACTTCCTCCAGCTAAATCAAGACAAGACGGAGGTACTTATTGTTGGAGCCAAAGCACAGAGAGAGAATCTAGCCGCACATTTTAATTCACGGGCAATAATGATAAAACACCAGGAAAAAACCTAGGTGTTATTTTAGATTCTGAACTAAATTTCGAATCACACATTAGGAATATGACCAAAATAGCTTTTACCACATGAGGAACATTGCCAAGGTGCAGCTGTTTCTCTCTCAGGCTGATACAGAGAGACTCATCCATGGTTTTATTACAAGCAGGCTTGACTACTGTAATGCTCTCCTATCTGGTCTACCCAAGAAAGCCATTGGTCAACTGCAAAACATACAGAATGCTGCAGTACGGGTACTGACCAAGACCAGAAGGAAAGCACACATTACATCGGTTTTAAGGTCTCTGCACTGGCTGCCTGTGAGTTTTAGAATTAATTTTAAGATTCTTCTATTGGTTTTTAAATCAATCCACGATTGTGCACCCCAATACATGTCAGACATGCTTTTAAGTTATGTCCCCAGTAAGTCCCTCAGGTCCTCTGGCACTGGCCATTTAACTAAGCCTCTGGAATAGCCTGCCAGAGAACCTGAGGGGGGCTGAAACTGTGGACATATTTAAAAGAGATCTTAAAACAAATCTTTTTAGCTTTGCTTTTCCTCAGGGTGCTTTTTAGTTGTTCAGTTTGTGTCATTCTTTAGATTTGTATCTTATGTTTGTTGTGTAGTAAATATTTCAGCTTTTATTTTCATTGTTTTTATTAGTTTTTTTCCTGTAAAGCGCATTGCGTTGCATTCCATGTCTGAAATGTGCAGTATAAATAAAGCTTGATTTGATTTGATGTGATTACTTTCAACACACTATCTATGTTTTGCTCAGTCTGGCAGTAACCCAACTATCAGAGGCAGAGGATCTCTCTTTTGGCTACAGCTGACAACAACTGCATGTAAATTGTTCTTCTACATCATAATAAAGGAGAGAAAGGGGCCTGGAAACCATTTCCGATGCAGTGTTTACATCCAGAGCTAGAGGTAGTTTTTAGACGGTGCTCAGACATAGTCTAGCTTACTGGGCCTCCACTCCACACACTGTGGACAGACTCACAAGGGAGAGAATTGGTGACAGATGAACATGCAAATAGTTTCTTTATGACACACCCAGACATTCAACTCCGGGACTACGTCTCCCTACCTGCTTTGTTCTCCATATGTGGACATATACAGTATGCAGTATTTGACTGGATGCATGTTCAGTAGATGTTCAGTGAGCTCAGCAGGAGCTGAGACATAAACATTGAACCAGGGGAGGATTATGTGCTGAGACAAGGCCATGCCCAATAGAAACACAGCCTCACATACAGTACAATACCTAAACTATCTAAATACCACAATTATACCACAATTATCCAGCTTTTAAAGAAGCAATTACAGATACAGTATGTTAAAACACAGAGTTCCAAATATAGCCTAGCCTATCATAGCCTAGCTTAAATGCTCACTAGAATAGCCCCAGTACATGACCCCTAGTGCAGTGCAGGCACTAGATATAAAATACATTTATAAAGACTGCAATAGTCTGGTGGCTACATGATCAGATATAGGGATAGCTGTGGAACAGTCTGAGCATGCTTCACTCTTGGATTTTTTCGACTGAGGTCAATCACTGTGACCTCTCTGGGGTTGTATTTCATGGCAGGACCTGGACCTGGGCAGTGGACCGTGAGGTGGGGATGTTTAACGCTCAGGATCTCATCTCCAGTGCTCTCAGGGGAGAGCTAGGCTTGTAATGAGAAGGTTGAACTTATTTCACTACTAGAGGGTGTGGAGATGGGGGAGGCGGGGTCTCGGGGGCCCGGGGGGCTGGGGGGCTGGGGGGTCCACACTGTTGATGAGTTACGACCTCTATGTGTCTCTTGCCATAATACCACTTGAAAGAAAATGATGTTCCCGCTGCCCCATAAATCTCACAGACCCTTGTTTTCTGTAACATGTGACAATTTTATCGTGGCCAACTTGTAGGAACATTAAAGTTGAGGATCAGACCCAGACGGAAGAGGAAACAGTCTCTATGTTGACGATGAAGGATGAGTCATGCTCCTTTAACTCCCTCCAAACTGCTCTATCTGCTAGCCCTCTCTCTCTGAGTATTTACACTGCATCTAGTACAGTAACAAAAGACAGAATAAATGTAATATTGTGTGTGTGTGTGTGTGTGTGTGTGTGTGTGTGTGTGTGTGTGTGTGTGTGTGTGTGTGTGTGTGTGTGTGTGTGTGTGTGTGTGTGTGTGTGTGTGTGTGTGTGTGTGTGTGTGTGTGTGTGTGATTATTATTTCTGTTTAAACCCTGTGGCTTTTTATTTGAAACCATTAACCCTGAAATTACTTTTCACAATGCATAACAAACCTTTTCATGAAGTCCCTAAATGCACTCTAATGGTTTGTGTTTACAATAACTGCAGCAGGCAACAGCTTTGATATAAACCTTTTCTTATGACTTGCCTCGTTATGAATTCAGAAACTATTACTGATCTCATTTGAACAAATAATGAAAGAATAAAAGAAGAAGAAATTCACACCCAATCACTTGTGACATTTTACAGCATCAGTCTGCAATTATATAAATGTAACAGCTTTTTTTGTTATTTAACATGTCTATTCGGACCTACTATTAACTTTTTAGTTGTTCAGAGATACAATAAACTATTCCCAGGAATACTATACTCAGACAAGCTGGACATTGAAGCTCCAGTTATGAGTGGCAGACAGGCCATGGCAAATCACTCTCCATGCTGCAGGAGTCAGCAGAGAGCAGCCACCGGACTGGACTGGCTGTAAGGTACACATGCCCTTCATGGAACAACAGTACACACTTTCAACTTCTGGCCCACTCTCCGCACTGGTTCCAGATTCCCCCCACTATAACTTACACCCCTCTGCTCAAGGCTCAGCAACATCATCGGAGTCTGCCAAGAAACAGTCACTAAAGTTTTGGCCCAAACGCCACACATAATGTGAGGTCTATCAAGTGGATCCTTTTTTCATTATATGTGTGAACAACAGCAAGGAAACAACAAAGACAGGCAGCGAAGACAAAAGAGAGGCTTGGTCTCACACAAAGGTTCCACACTGGGCTCAGCTGCTCCAGTTGCTATTTTATGCCCCCTCTCTCCCTTTTCTGGGAGTTACATTCCACGCCTAAAATATGCGACCCAGAAGCTTCTGGGCCCCCTAAGAAAGAAAGAGGGCAGTTGCCGTGGGAACGATGAACAACAGCAGCACACAACATCCAACTGACAGACAGCACACTCCAGGAGGCGCTAGCACAGGTGCTATTTTCTTTCAAAACACCAAAAAGGAGAAAAAATGTAAACGCATTGTGGTTCCCAAATATAAGGAAAATTACAATCCCAAACTGTCATTTTCTTGTGCAGGCCCATTTGTAATTCCCTGCTCAAGTTTCCGTGTGTCCAATCAACATTATTCCGCTGTCAAAATTGAAGAACACAATTCACCTTATCACAAAAATTAGGCTAATGTATGAGTTGTTATGGCAATGTAAAGTATTATTCAATACATATTCATACATATTGACTTTAAATATAGAGCAAAAGGAGGGTTCATCTTAGATCAACAATGAAATAATCACTCACATGCCTCACGGTCAGAGGGGCAGGGGAAATAGCACAAGTACAGAATATGGGAGCAATGAATAACATGATAATGCCCCATGCTTACTAAGTGGAAGCAAAATTATGTTTTGACCATTGAAGTTTTCCATGCATGTTGATGGATATACAAGAGGTAGATAAAGAAAAAAAAAAAGAGAAAATTAGAGAAAGGGTGGTGGGGCAACAGGGATAACAAGAAAACAAGGAAGATAAAGAGGACAAACTAGACAGAAGAGAGATTGAGAGAAGGAGAAAAGGAGTGGGAGTAGTGCTTGAGGATGTGTTAATGGCATGGAGCGTGGGTCCAATTCCCATAAAACACTTGATCAGCCTAATTAAAAGAGTCTTGGCGTGAGACATTCCAAACAGTGGGGCGTCCGGCCACGTGCCAAATCCATCCTCGCCTCCTCTTCTCGCTCTCTCCCACACACGGAGGCACAGCCCAGCAGTCATCCACAACAGCCAAGAGAGAGAGCGAGAGAGTCTGCTGTTTCCTGGGAGCTAGCTCCGCTTGGTGATCCACAGAAACAAAACAAAACAAGTCAAAGAAGCGTATTTGAAGCCCCCGCAGAAGCACACGCACACACAGGAGAAGTGTGTCACTGTCACTGTCCACTCGCAGTACTGTCTATCTTCTATGTATCTGACAGGAGTGTCAGAGTCTCCTTCACTAGATGGGCCGAGTGCTAAAGTGAGTCATCCTTGGCGGTGCCTGGAGAGAGAGCCAGCCTCTTGGAGCACCACTGTATGTATGAATCAAACTTATGCATGTGGAGAGGCTGCCAGGACTTAACTCGTTGCACATTGCTCCAGCATACAGACATACACATAGGGGCAAGCACGCACACACGCAGGCGCACATGTTTATTTAAGCAGTTTTTCTCTCTTCTGGAGAGAAAATACACCAGGGTTGCTACAACAGTCATACACCATCTACTAAACAACCGAAGTAGAGAGAGATCATATTCCAGACGGAAACATTTTCATAAAAGCTTTTTCAAAGAGAAAGAAACTGGAAAATATTAGAAAATGGTCTGGACATCAACCTATTCTAATATCAAGATGAGAATCACAACTGCTGTGCTAAGTTGTTAAAAGCTTAGCTATGTGTCTCTCTCGTTCACATCTAGGAGCATGTATATGCATGGCGACACACTCTAGCCATTGCACACCATCTACATCTTGACATAGCCTACCTACAGTATATCACCACAGAGAGCTGCTTCCACAGCCATGGGAAGGTTACTTATATTCTAATGTTTCTGGGTGTCACCTTGTCTATAACACCACCTGTCCACTAGACTGTGGGCCTTCCAGAACCATTGGGTGAGGAGACAGGGGAGGACAGGTAGGTAATGGGCTTGTCGTGCCCTGTTTGGGTGCTCAGTAGGCAGCCCTCACCTCTGGTTAAGGCTAAGTGAAGTATGGGGTCTGGGGAGCATCTCCTACATGTAGATCTTCTCATCCTTCCTAGCTCATTCAGTACTGCTTCAGCCAGCCTGGGCTAAAGGGACAGAGAGATAGAAAGGATCTGAGAGAGGGAGTGCAACAAATGCAAAAGCTACCATGGCTCTGGACTGTGCATGTGCGCGCGCGCGCGTGCGTGCGTGCATGCGTGTGTGTGTGTGTGTGTGTGTGTGTGTGTGTGTGCGCGTGCGGTGAGCATCATGATGTGGCCCTTTTTTCCTCCTAGTGTAAACGCTGGATCTGCACCATTGATAAAAGAGGCTCTTTGTGAGAGGCAGCCATTTTGCTTTTTCAGCCCTTACAGTATAATTATTCACATTAACCACATTTCTCTTTGTGTCCCTCTCTCGATAACACACTGGTTTCCGCAACAAAACATTTAGATACCCAGCTGCCTTGGGCCTCCTTTTACGATTCATTGTCAATTCTCAAAGATGAGTGTGTTTATTATATTCTGGGTGGGTTGCTGTTGTTGAAACATGATAGAGTGTTTTTGGGTGTTAACTTAGTATTTATAGTTTATATTTATGTGCCAAGTGTGTGTGTGTGTGTGTGTGTGTGTGTGTGTGTGTGTGTGTGTGTGTGTGTGTGTGTGTGTGTGTGTGCATGCGTGCGTGCGTGTGTATGTTTATGAAAGATGTGCACGTGTTTTGGGAGTGTTCTCATCTCTTCTCCTGTGCGTCATTCTCTCCCTGATACCCCACCCTAAAAACAGTGATAAATCCACTAGCCCTATATAGAGGTAAAGGCAGGGAGAGGTAAAGGGAGGGAGAGGTAAAGGGAGGGAGAGGTAAAGGGAGGGAGAGGTAAAGGGAGGGAGAGGTAAAGGGAGGGAGAGGTAAAGGGAGGGAGAGGTAAAGGCAGGGAGAGGTAAAGGCAGGGAGAGGTAAAGGGAGGGAGAGGTAAAGGCAGGTAGAGGTAAAGGGAGGGAGAGGTAAAGGCAGGGAGAGGTAAAGGCAGGGAGAGGTAAAGGCAGGGAGAGGTAAAGGGAGGGAGAGGTAAAGGGAGGGAGAAAGCTAGTAATATGGAAAGAGAAAGAAACAGAAATACTGTTTGGAAGAGGAAGTCAGAGAGAAAACAAGAAAACTTGAAGCCGTCGTTCTCCAACGTCATTTAGCGGTGGGGGTGGAGGGGGGGGTTAGAGAGAGACCTGTCAGCGATTGTTAACACATGTGTCCAGGCTTCCTCTGGGTCGTTTACTGGGAGACTGAAGGAGGCTCATCGCGGCTCAGTGCCCAAGATTTATGGGTCTTGGGGAAGGAGTGGAAGTGTGTTATTGATAAGTTGCTGAGAGAAGGCGAGGGGCAGCCACTGCCGTAATTAAAGGATGAACTTGCAGCTCATCGACTGGGTTAAATCCTGGACAGACATCAGGCCACCTCATACCACAATCACACACTGCCCTCCACGCAACCACTTGACCCTAACCACCAGTGGTCCAACGTCCTCCTCTAGTGTGCCAGATACACCACACACTGGCATTCATAGCACTATTGCATCTTCATCCACAATCGCAACTGGTAGAGAGGTGACCACAAGTAGATGGCAGCATCACTGTAATACCTACAATAATGATTTTGAATGGTGCATACATAATATCCTTGTGTTATAATAATAATAATATAATATGCCATTTAGCAGACGCTTTTATCCAAAGCGCCTTACAGTCATGTGTGCATACATTTTTAGGTATGGTTGGTCCCGGGGATCCAACCCACTACCCTGGCGTTACAAGCACCATGCTCTACCAATTGAGCTACAGAGGACTCAGGCAACTGCTTTGATTGGTGTCAGTTCAGGTGA
>NW_028160649.1:0-3000 GCF_964263955.1 Coregonus lavaretus | reverse complement strand
CTGTGTGAGGTTTCCCCACCTGTGTAAGAGCCAGGTGCATCTCCAGTTCAGCTATCCTCCTGCCGAGTGTGTGTGTGTGTGTGTGTGTGTGTGTGTGCGTGTGTGTGTGTGCGTGTGTGTATGTGTGTGTGTGTGTGTGTGTGTCTGTGTGAGGTTTCCCCACCTGTGTAAGAGCCAGGTGCATCTCCAGTTCAGCTATCCTCCTGCCGAGTGTGTGTGTGTGTGTGTGTGTGTGTGTGTGTGTGTGTGTGTGTGTGTGTGTGTGTGTGTGTGTGCGTGTCTGTGTGAGGTTTCCCCACCTGTGTAAGAGCCAGGTGCATCTCCAGTTCAGCTATCCTCCTGCCGATGCAGCTCCTGATGCCGTAGCCGAACGGGATGGAGCCGAAGGTATCCACCCGGTCCGTAGCGTCCTTCCTGATCCAGCGGTCCGGACGGAAGTCATCAGCTCCGGGGAAATTGTCCTGGTCCATGGAGGTAGAGTAGTGACACAGAGCCAACTGGGTCTGAGGAGAGGAGGAGAGGAGGAGAGGAGGAGGAGAGGAGGAGAGGAGGAGAGGAGGAGAGGAGGAGAGGAGAGGAGAGGAGGAGAGGAGGAGGAGAGGAGGAGAGGAGGAGGAGAGGGAGGAGGAGGAGAGGAGAGGAGGAGGAGAGGAGAGGAGGGGAGGAGGAGAGGAGGAGAGGAGGAGAGGAGGAGGGGGAGGAGGAGAGGAGGAGAGGAGAGGAGGAGGAGGAGGAGGAGGAGGAGGAGAGGAGGAGGAGGAGAGATATGAAGAGAGTCTGGTTCAGATAATTAAAGATACATCTGTTCTATCACAGCTTAGATAGGATCTATTCTATCACAGCTGTGTGTGTGTGGGGGGGGGTAGTGTGTGTGTGTGTGTGTGTGTGTGTGTCTGTGGGGGGGTAGTGTGTGTGTGTGTGTTACTGCTGTGTAAGGAATGTGAGACAGAGTTCATCTGTTCTGCTGTAATGTTTTGGCTCATAATGCTCCCTTTGGAAGACTTGCTGGGGCACATCATTACCCTGGTAATCACAGCTTTAGATAAAAACACACTCTTACCCCTTTGGGGATGAAGTAACCACCAACCACCAGGTCATCCTGGGTAACACGGCCATTACCTGGCAGAACAGGAAACATTCTGGGGGAGAGAGGGGGGGGGGGAGAGAGAGAGGGGGGGGAGAGAGAGAGGGGAGGGGGGGAGAGAGAGAGGGGAGGGAGAGACAGAGAGAGGTATGGGGGGAGAGAGAGAGAGAGAAAGAGAGAGGGGAGGGCGAAAGAGAAAGAGAGGGGGGAGAGAGAGGGAGGGCGAAAGAGATACAGGGAGAGAGAGGGGGGAGAGACAGAGAGAGAGGTATAGAGAGAGAGAGAGAGAGAGTAACTATTTGCACATAATATGACATTTGAAATGTCTTTATTCTTTTGGAACTTGTGTGAGTGTGCGTGTGAGTGTGCGTGTGTGTGTGTGTGCGCGTGCGTGCGCGTGTGGCGCGTGTGTGTGTGTGTGTGTGTGTGTTCATGCCTGTGTGTGTGTGTGTGTGTGTGTGTGTGTGTGTGTGTGTGTGTGTGTGTGCGTGTGTGTATGCGTGTGTGTGTGTGTGTGTGTGTGTGTGTGTGTGCGTGTGTGTGTGTGTGTGTGTGCGTGTGTGTGTGTGTGTGTGTGTGTTCATGCCTGTGTGTGTGTGTGTGTGTGTGTGTGTGTGTGTGTGTGTGTGTGTGTGTGTGTGTGTGTGTGCGTGTGTGTATGCGTGTGTGTGTGTGTGTGTGTGTGTGTGTGTGTGTGTGTGTGTGTGTGTGTGCGTGTGTGTGTGTGTGTGTGGCGTGTGTGTGTGTGTGTGTGTGTGCGTGCGTGCGTGTGTGTGTGTGTCCATGCCTGTGTGTGTGCTGGTGTACCTGAGTGTCTCCTTCACTAGTCCTCTGATGAGGGGTAAACGGGGGACGTCGTCAGCGGTGGGGATGGTCCCGTGTCCCAGAGTCCTCGTCACCTCCTCGTAGATCTCCTGCTGGACCTCAGGGTGACGGGCCAGGAGGTAGCAGGCCCAGGACAGGGTGAATGATGTCTAGAGAGACAGGAGAGAGAGAGAGAGAGGCAGAGAGAGAGAGAGAGAGAGAGAGAGAGAGAGAGAAGAGAGAGAGAGAGAGAGAGAGAGAGAGAGAGAGAGAGAGAGAGAGAGAGAGAGACAGAGAGAGACAGAAAGAGAGAGACAGAGAGACAGAGAGACAGAGAGAGAACATTAGTTTGTTGCTGGATGTATTTGATACCTTTTCATACATCCATTACAGCCTGCCCTCTGAATGTTGACCTCTTGACCCCCTAGGTAAAGAGATTCATTACCCTTAAGGGTATTTTCCTGGTTAAAGAAAAATACATCCATTCTCCCTTCACCAGCCTCCACTTCAAACAAACAGCAAGTTAGAAAGTCTTTATAGAGCAATCGGAAAGGGTTCATAAACCCTACACAGATGCTTTAATAAGCAAAGTCCTGCTCCTGTTTGACTGAGGAGGGCTCGTTGGGTTTGCTGTGTACACTGAACATTAGGAAACAGAGGTTATTGCAGTCATGGGGCTGCTGCAGGACGCCAAAGTCCACATCACCTGAACCTCTGGATTTCTGATCCCAGATCTGTCAATCAATCCACATTACGTGAACATTCTTTGTCCGACTGAAAGTCAATAAACGTGCAGACACAGTGGTGATGTGTGTTGGGAGTTTTAGAACCTAAAGATTTTGTGTTACTACCTAGGCAGCATCCCAAATGGCACCCTATTCCGTACATCAAAAGTAGTGCACTATATAGGGAATAGGGTGCCATAGGGCTCTGGTCTAAAGTAGTGCACTATATAGGGAATAGGGTGCCATAGGGCTCTGGTCTAAATTAGTGTACTATATAGGGAATAGGGTGCCATAGGGCTCTGGTCTAAAGTAGTGTACTATATAGGGAATAGGGTGCCATAGGGCTCTGGTCAAAAGTAGTGCACTATATAGGGAATAGGGTGTCAT
>NW_028160650.1:17500-25000 GCF_964263955.1 Coregonus lavaretus | reverse complement strand
TGGCGGCTGGGTCCGGGTGGAACGAGCGGGCCCTCATCGACCACTTCCGGTGCGGGAGGACGTCCAAAGGGAGCTAGCCTGCCGGGACACCACGTTGTCCTTCGATCAACTGGTGGACATGGCCATCTGGTTGGACAACCTAATGGCTTCTAGAGGACGTCTTAGAAGGGGCCTGTGAAGAAGAGAGACGGATCTGCGCCCTTGCATTGATTACCGAGCACTGAACAAGGGGACAATACGTTATAGTTATCCTCTACCCCTCATTCCATCTGTGATCGAGTCAATGCATGGGGCGCGCTTCTTCACAAAATTAGATTTCCGGAGTGCGTACAACCTGGTGCGTGTCCGAGAAGGGGACGAGTGGAAGAAAGCATTCAGCACAACCACGGGGCATTATGAATACCTGGTGATGCCGTACGGTGTGATGAATGCTCCATCCGTCTTCCAGTCATTTGTGAACGAGGTGTTTCGTGATATGCTTGGTCGCGTGTAGTGGTCTATCAGAGGTTTATCCGGGGCTTTCGCAGCTCCCATCACATCTCTGTTGAAGGGTGGACCATCCCGGCTCCGCTGGTCTGCTGAGGCTGACAGGGCCTTCAGTAACCTGATGGTTCTGTTCACCTCAGCCCCGGTACTGGCCCATCCCGATCCATCACTACCGTTCATAGTGGAGGTGGATGCGTCCGAGGTAGGGATAGGCGCTGTCCTATCTCAATGCTTGGGCACGCCACCCAAGCTCCGCCCCTGTGCCTTCTTCTCCAAGAAGCTCAGCCCGGCAGATCAGAACTACGACGTTGGTGATTGGGAGTTGTTGGCTGTTGTCCGACCCATGACCGTGTGGAGGCACTGGCTTGAGGGGGCGAAACACTCTTTCCTCGTCTGGACGGACCACCGTAACTGGACATCCGGGCAGCGAGGAGGCTGAACCCTCGCCAGGCCAGGTGGGCCCTATTCTTCACCCGGTTTGATTTTACACTATCTTACATCCCGGGTACGAAGAACGTGAAGGCAGACTCACTGTCACGGCTGTACGACACAGAGGAGAGGCCCATAGACAACACCCCCATGCTCTCGCCCTCCTGCATTGTGGCGCCGGTAGTATGGGCGATGGACGCGGACATAGAGCGGGCGTTACGCACAGAGCCATCTCCACCTCAGTGTCCAGCTGGGCTGCAGTACGTGCCGTCTCTTGTCCGTGACCATCTGATCTATTGGGCACACACGTCCCCCTCCTCTGGTCACCCAGGTATTGGTCGTACAGTGCGCTGCCTGACCGGAAAGTACTGGTGGCCTACCTTGGCTAAGGATGTGAGAGTGTATGTCTCCTCCTGCTCGGTGTGCGCCCAGAGTAAGGCACCTAGGCACCTCCCAGTGGGTAAGTTACAGCCCTTACCAGTTCCACGACGGCCATGGTCCCACCTGTATTGACTTTCTCACTGATCTTCCCCTCTCTCAGGGTAACACCCCCATCCTGGTCGTTGTGGACCGCTTTTCTAAAGCCTGCCACCTCCTTCCTCTGCTCGGTCTCCCCACGGCCCTGCAGACTGCGGAGGCCCTGTTTACTCACGTCTTCCGGCACTACAGGGTGCCAGAGGACATAGTGTCTAACCGGGGTCCCCAATTTACATCCAGGGTCTGGAAGACGTTCATGGAACGTCTGGGGGTCTCGGTCAGCCTGACCTCTGGATTTCACCCAGAGAGTAATGGGCAGGTGGAACGGGTGAACCAGGATGTGGGTAGGTTCCTGCGGTCCTACTGCCAGGACCGGCCGGGGGAGTGGTTGGTGTTCTTGCCATGGGCAGAATATGCCCAGAACTCTCTCCGCCACTCCTCCACTAACCTATCGCCCTTTCAATGTGTTTTAGGTTATCAGCCGGTTCTGGCACTGTGGCATCAGAGTCAGACCGAAGCTCCTGCGGTGGATGACTGGTTTCGGCGCGCGGATGAGACGTGGAACGCTGCTCACGTCCACCTCCAGCGCGCCCCGGGCCGCCACAAGGCCAACGCTGACCGCCAACGCAGTGAGGCCCCGGTATTGGTACCGGATGATCGGGTCTGGCTCTCGACCTGGAATCTGCCCCTCCGCCTGCCCTGCCCGTAGCTGAGCCCGCGGTTTGTGGAGCCATTCAAAGTCCTGAGGAGGATAAACGAGGTTCCATATAGGTTATTCCTCCCTCCAGATTACCGTATTAACCCCTCGTTCCATGTGTCTCTCCTCAGACCGGTGATGGCTGGTCCGCTCCAGGAGTCTGAGGTGCAGGGGGTTCCTCCGCCCCCTCTGGACATCGAGGAGGCCCCGACATACTCTGTCCGGTCCATCCTGGATTCGAGTGGGGGGCCATCAGTACCTCGTGGAGTGGGACAGGTACGGTCCGGAGGAGCGGTGCTGGGTTACGGTGTTGGATATCCTCAATCCCTCCCTATTACGGGATTTCCACCGTCGCCATCCAGCTCGCCCTGCTTCGCGTCCGCCTGGCCGTCCCCGAGGCCAGTGTCGGCGCGCTGCTGGAGCTGCGCGTCAAGGGTGGGGTACTGTCACGACTTCCTCCGATGCTGCCATCTCTCCTTGTTCGGGCAGGCTTCGGCGTTCGTCATCACCGGCCTTCTAGCCACCGCCGCTCCGCATCTCATCATTCCATTTGTTTACTCTTGTTTATTACACACACCTGGTTCATATCCCCTCATCAGTACCTGTATAAGGGTTCCCTCTGCCCCCTTTTCTTTGTGTGTGATTGTTTATTGTGAGGTTAGTGAAGCTCAGTGGAGCTCCTAGTATTTTCTATCGGCAGGATAATTTCCTGTGTGCCTTGTAGTTTCCAGTGCGCCTGTTTTGCGCACTGGAGTGTGTTGACGCTTTACTGCGTAACTTTGTGTTTGCGGAAAATATCCTGTTATTCTGTGATTTACCTTCCTGCGCCTGACTCCTCCTAAATAACTCATCACAATAGACTGTAACAGTCTCCCTATAGACTGTAATAGGATACATCATCACTGGAGCAGACACCTGTCTGGCACACAGAACAATGCTATGCCACCATGCTTATTTATTAGGTGCCAGAAAAGTTTATGTTTGTTACGTTGACAGTGACAGCGACTTGATACTCCTTTTCATTATCTGGGAATCTCAAGCTTTTGGGGGGAAAGGAGGGAGAGAGGGAGGAAGGAGGGAGGGAGGGGGGGATAGAAGGGAGGAGGAAAAAGTCTGACTCTCTATTTCGTTTTTTGACGTGGCGCACATTGAGTATCCTTTCTTCCTGTCAGATGACATATAACAAAGACTGTCTGTCACTCTTCTGGAGTAGGGATTCACATATTTTATATTTATTTATTTTTGTTGTTGTTTTTGATGCCCCACAAACAGATCCTTTCTTAAGACACTTCAAGTCCAGTTCATTTCAAACTACTGTATATCTGCAGTGGATATGATATCCATATCTATCATGTGCATCCTCAGATTTGAATCAGTTAAAATGAGTTTTGATTGATTGGCAGGCCTGCTGAAACATATTCACATCAAATATGAAAATATACTGTCAAGGAAGGCAGAAAATATTGTTATTCCTCTTCATATACCATGTGAAAAATTAAAACTATGAATAATAATTATACCGAACTGATTGATATGTGACTACATTTGAACATTAATTTCTGATACATTTATATTATCAGAATTATATTATCTGAACTATCTTGCTTTTACATTTGCCTTTATGTATGTACTGTATGTACAGTACATAATCTGAACTAGAATACTGTTACTTTTGCCTGCCACAATATACACTCACCGGCCAGTTTATTAGGTACTCTATTAACGGGTCGGACCTGCCTTTGCCTCCAGAACAGCCTGAATTCTTCGGGGCATTCTACAAGGTGTTGGAAACGTTCCACATGGATGTTGGTCCATGCTGACACGTTGGCATTAAGCAGTTGCTGCAGATTGGACGGCGGAACGTTCATGCTGAGAACAGGCCGTTCCATCTCATTCCAAAGATTCTCTATTGGGTTTAGGTCTGGGGACTGCGCAGGCCACTCAAGAAAACTGAACTAGCTGTCACGTTCCAGGCGATGTTTTTCCACTCCTCAATTGTCCAGTGTTGGTGATTGCGTGTCCACTGTAGCCGCTTCTTCTTGTTTTTAGCTGATAGAAGTGGAACCCGGTGTGGTCATCTGCTGCAATAGCCCATTTGTGACAAGGATCGAAAAGCCCAGGAGGGTGGCGATTTCTGAGATACTGGATCTGGCGCGCCTGGCACCGACGATCATACCACGCTCAAAGTCGCTTAGGTCACTCCTTTTGCCCATTCTAACATTCAGTCGAACAGTAACTGAATGCCTTGATGCCTGTCTGCCTGCTTTATATAGCAAGCCACAGCCACGTGACTCACTGTCTGTAGGAGCAATCCATTTTCGTGAACGGGGTGGTGTACCTAATAAACTGGCCACTGCGTGTAGACAAACACCAAACTCCTATAGACAAACTCCCCTCACTCAACCACATGTCCACAACCTGTGTCTGCATGGTCAGTCGGTTGGTCGGACACAAGACAAAGACAAAGACTAAACAGTACAGCGGCAGAAGTTTGCCACAGAAGGAGGTGGATGGGCTGTGCTGTAGGCATTAAACAAAATGGCTCATCTGGTAGACGTCTGTCTCTCTCTCTCTCTCTCTCTCTCTCTCTCGTCTGAACACTTCATAATTAGGCTTCTTCCTGACTCCAAGCAGGGTGCCATGGTGACAAAAGATGCCAATGGAGGCCGTGGTAGCTGGCGGCTCCTCTACTCGCCACAGTTATAAATAGTTTGACTGGATGATTAATGAGTAGGCCGCCGAGCTAAAGATCCAGACAATGGCTGCCCGCGCAGCTGCCTGAACAAAAAAAAGACCCTTCAAAAAACGAAACAAGACAAGCCCTGTCCGAGGATAGAAAGGGATAGAATGGAGGGACTGAAGGGAGAGTGGCAGCGAGCAGAGTAGGCTAAATAAATAAATACTTTCAGAGCGACAGCTTCTGAAGACTTTATTTAACCCCTGAGCACTTTGGGGAGGGATCCTCATTAACATTTTGACACGCTCGGATGAATAGAGAGGTCAGGCAGGTTGGGTAATGTAGAGAGAGAGAGAAAGAGAGAGAGAGAGAACTGCATTCTTCTGTGACGGGGAAGAAGACGCCAGAAAAGCCCCCTGGGTAATTCCAGAGTAAGAACAGGTGCAGTTTTCCCCTATGTGAGGCCAAAAACTGACTTGCGATGGAGGGTCATTTTGTTGTTGAACAAAGCCAGAGAGAGGGAGGCTTGAATGGCACTACAGGGGCCTCTCTGTGGGGCCCTCAACTCTACACAGGGACCCTGGGAAGGGCCAACACTGGGTCTATGTGTTTATCAAAACAAAAACAGGAAGCATGTTCAATTAACCTAAATGCATAGAGACTGTATTCAGTATAAGAACACACACATATCACAATTCACAGGGAGGCACAGGCTAGAATAGTATACTGCCTAACATGATGACCCAACTGGCTCCGCGCATCCATCCACCTGCGCCATCATGCGCATGTTGATTTTGTCTATCCTCACCAGACATGTTCATGACACGCAGGTTAAAATACCAAACTGTGAACCAACTATATTAACTTGGGGACATGTTGAAACGCACATGAAACATTCATGGACATTTAGCTAGCTTGCTGTTGCTAGCTAATGTGTCCTGGGAGATAAACATTGGGTTGATATTTTACCTGAAATACTATGGTGCTTTTATTTTTTTGTTGATCTTTGTAGATTTGTGACCCATTTTGAGTCACACAACATCATGTGTTCTCTACTCAGACAATTAATCCACAGATAAAAGGGGAAACCTATTTCATTTTCTTTGATTCATCTCTTAGTTCATTCTTCTTCTTCTGTGGATTTTGTATGGCGGTTGGCAACCAATTTTAAGATGCATTACCGACATCAACTGGACTGGAGTGTGGACCTCAGTTAATCTTTCAATCACCCACGTGGGTATATGCTCGTAAAAACATTGAGTAGATGGGAGAGGTAGGACTTGCAGCGCTTCAAGCGTCTAACATAGAACCAAGTTCTATATTAGCGCCTGGCTATGCAGACGGCCGTTGACGCGCGCGAGCAGTTTGGATGACACGATTGAATAACATGTATGTGTACATTTACTTTGCAAGGCTCGCGCAAGCAACGCGGGTCAGCATGTAAGACTGCCACAGCCTGCTATCCATTGTCAGTACAGAAACACATAGATCATGTCACCCTACCTCAAGAAACACGTGGAATCAATCAAAGCTCCACAATAAACAAAACAACAAAGAAGGCAACAGCAATAACATTTTGTTTTTCACAAGGGGAAAGTTCCATCATAAAGAAGAAAAAGAGTGCGTTCTATTCTTATCAGGTGAGACCTCTCTGTGTCGATTCTTATTATCAGGAATATTTGGATGTTGCAGGTAGCTGCTTCGAAGCAGGTTTTCTTCATCCATCTGACAAAGGCCTTTCTCTTCCACCTCCTCCCTCTCTTCTTCTCCTCCTCTCCTCCCAGACCTCTCAGGGCATCACAACAGCTCTATTAATACTCCTGACAGGGGGGTTATTTGCTCCCATATATATTTTCTCTTCAATTATCCAATGGCGGGCAGGGCTGCATGCAGGCAGGGCCGGGCTACCAAACATCCCTGAGACGCTGTCTGTCTGATGGTCACCTCTTTGACTAGTCCTTCCAGACTCTCCTCTCCCTCTCCCTCCCTGTCCCCCCTCTCCTCCCCCTCCCTGTCCCTGAATCCCCTCTCCCTCCATGTCCCTGACTCCCCTCTCCGTTCCTGACTCCCCTCCCCTCCCCTCTCCCTCCCTGTCCCTAAATCCCCTCTCCCTCCCTGTCCCTGACTCCCATCTCCCTGTCCCTGACTCCCCTCTCCCTGTCCCTGACTCCCCTCTCCCTGTCCCTGTCCTTGACACCCCTCTCCCTCCCTGTCCGACTCCCCTCTCCCTGTCCCTGACTCCCCTCTCCCTGTCCCTGTCCCTGACACCCCTCTCCCTCCCTGTCCCTGACTCCCCTCTCCCTCCCTGTCCCTGACTCCCCTCTCCCTCCCTGTCCCTGACTCCCCTCTCCCTCCCTGTCCCTGACTCCCCTCTCCCTGTCCCTGTCCCTGACACCCCTCTTCCTCCCTGTCCCTGACTCCCCTCTCCCTGTCCCTGTCTCTGACACCCCTCTCCCTCCCTGTCCGACTCCCCTCTCCCTGTCCCTGACTCCCCTCTCCCTGTCCCTGTCCCTGACACCCCACTCCCTCCCTGTCCGACTCCCCTCTCCATCCTTGTACCTGACTCCCCTCCCCTCCCTGACTCCCCTCCCCTCCCTGTCCCTGTCCCTGACTCCCCTCTCCCTCCCTGTCCCTGACTCCCTTCTCCATCCCTGTACCTGACTCCCCTCCCCTCACTGACTCCCCTCCCCTCTCCGTTCCTGACTTCTCCTCCCCTCTCCCTCCCTGTCCCTGA
>NW_028160650.1:0-15000 GCF_964263955.1 Coregonus lavaretus | reverse complement strand
GAGAGAGGGAGGTAGATAGAGAGATAGAAAGAGAGATAGAGAGAAAGAGAGAGAGAGAGAGATAGAGATAATGGAACTGTATTAATACAAGGCAATGATTCAAGCATCCAGGCTTTTGAGAATGTTTGTTACCCTAAAAGTAGAAGCTGAACTCATCTCAGACGCTGAGGAAAAAGTAAAGGAGGGAGATGATGGAGAAAAGCAGGCCCCAACACCCCCAACAGCCTCTGTGACCCAGCAAGAATCCCTCAGTGTCCTTCTACCTACCTCAACTGCAGCAGACAGAGCCAAGGACATGCATACAACACCAAGAACACCTGCTATGCAATGTTTCCACAACACCCTCTCTCTAGTTGAAGCAGAGGTCATAGAACTCAGAGAGAACAAGCTTCAAGAGGATGACACTGTCCAGAAACTAAAAGAAGAGATAAAACAGTTCAGGGAGGAGAGCAGAGCATCTATTTCTAAATTAGAAAGCAGAATGGACAAACTGAGTCAGACAAATGATGACCTCAGAGACCATCTGAGCACAACAAGAGAGGAGCTAGAGCAGAGAGAGAGGTACATTGACACCCTCAACCAGCAGCTAGTCAATATGTCCTCTGCATCTAGAGAACATGTCCACCAGCCTGGTACAACACAAGCAGAACCTGAGACCAGCATAACCAGCGTGGCCTCCACCACACAGCCTGATGACACTGCACCAGCCTCCCAGTCTGCTCCAGCCCAGGTCAACCTACCGGCCTACCAGTCTGCTCCAGCCCAGGTCAGCCTACCGGCCTCCCAGTCTGCTCCAGCCCAGGTCAGCCTACCGGCCTCCCAGTCTGCTCCAGCCCAGGTCAGCCTACCGGCCTCCCAGTCTGCTCCAGCCCAGGTCAGCCTACCGGCCTCCCAGTCTGCTCCAGCCCAGGTCAGCCTACCGGCCTCCCAGTCTGCTCCAGCCCAGGTCAGCCTACCGGCCTCCCAGTCTGCTCCAGCCCAGGTCAGCCTACCGGCCTCCCAGTTTGCTCCAGCCCAGGTCAGCCTACCGGCCTCCCAGTCTGCTCCAGCCCAGGTCAGCCTACCGGCCTCCCAGTCTGCTCCAGCCCAGGTCAGCCTACCAGCCTCCCAGTCTGCTCCAGATCACCCTTGACAACATCATGCTCCACACTGGCACAAACGACCTTCGTGCCAAAGGTGAAAATGTATCTGGGGCAGTGAAAAGAGTCCACCCTCCTACCAAGAAAAGATTTCCCAGGACAGTTGATCAACAAAATAAATCAACAGATCAATGTGGACTGTGCCTCACTGCTCAACGTCAGAATGGCTCACCATCCGTGGTCCTCTGTAGCTCAGCTGGTAGAGCATGGCGCTTGTAACGCCAAGGTAGTGGGTTCGATCCCCGGGACCACCCATACACAAAAATGTATGCACGCATGACTGTAAGTCGCTTTGGATAAAAGTGTCTGCTAAATGGCATATTATTATATTATTATCCCACTCTGACATGTGAACACTTATACGATAATGTACATCTTGATCAGGACAGTGTCAGAACATTTGCTAAGGACCTTAAGGATGCAACACTTGGCAAGGACACACACACCCATCACCCCAGCAGTAGAGGCTCCCACTTTCTGAAACAACAGAACCCCCACCATCCCCAGGAGAGAAGAGCCAGACACGGCTTATTACAACACTGCTCTATAA
The DNA here is from genome assembly GCF_964263955.1 of Coregonus lavaretus. Taxonomy (NCBI): domain Eukaryota; kingdom Metazoa; phylum Chordata; class Actinopteri; order Salmoniformes; family Salmonidae; genus Coregonus; species Coregonus lavaretus. The sequence goes on along the minus strand of NW_028160650.1, from coordinate 13,311 downwards.
GACCGGGCCCAACACGCACAGATTTACCAGACCAGACCCGCCTCAGGACAGCATGACCAGACCCGCCTCAGGACAGCACGACCAGATCCGGCCCATCACAACACAGTTCTACTAGACCCGGCCCATCACAACACAGCTCTACTAGACCCGGCCCATCACAACACAGCTCTACTAGACCAGGCCCATCACAACACAGCTCTACTAGACCCGGCCCATCACAACACAGCACGACCAGACCCGGCCCATCACAACACAGCACTACTAGACCCGGCCCATCACAACACAGCACTACTAGACCCGGCCCATCACAACACAACACTACTAGACCCTGCCCATCACAACACAGCTCTACTAGACCTGGCCCATCACAACACAGCTCTACTAGACCAGGCCCATCACAACACAGCACGACCAGACCCGGCCCATCACAACACAGCACTACTAGACCCGGCCCATCACAACACAGCACTACTAGACCCGGCCCATCACAACACAGAAATGACCACTACTCTTGGGTCGGGCAGAACACTGTCCTTCAGAGAAGTGGACCACATGATGCAGTCCACACCATGTATCATTCAGATCATCAGCCTACATATGGTGAGGTAACCTCTGGTAAAAACACACCTAGAACTATCAGAGATTTGAGAGGTGCGCCAAATACTGCATCTAATATGCAGACTACTGGAATAGACAGACCGTTTAATTCACACACACACACACAAACACGCACACACACACACACACACACACACACACACACACACACACACACACACACACAAACACATACGTACAAGGTGTTGCAGATTGCATTGCATTGCATTGTACTTATTTTTAGTGCAATCTTATTCCATTCTTATTGATTTGTTTATAGCTATTCTGTATTTTACTGGCACTGGTTTTATAATAATAATTATATATGTAATGATGTGTGTATGTATATATATATATATGTGTATGTATATATATATGTGTATGTATATATATGTGTATATATATATATATATATATATATATGGTGGGGAGAACAAGTATTTGATACACTGCCGATTTTGCAGGTTTTCCTACTTACAAAGCATGTAGAGGTCTGTAATTTTTATCATAGGTACACTTCAACTGTGAGAGACGGAATCTAAAACAAAAATCCAGAAAATCACATTGTATGATTTTTAAGTAATTAATTTGCATTTTATTGCATGACATAAGTATTTGATACATCAGAAAAGCAGATCTTAATATTTGGTACAGAAACCTTTGTTTGCAATTACAGAGATCATACGTTTCCTGTAGGTCTTGACCAGGTTTGCACACACTGCAGCGGGGATTTTGGCCCACTCCTCCATACAGACCTTCTCCAGATCCTTCAGGTTTCGGGGCTGTCACTGGGCAATACGGACTTTCAGCTCCCTCCAAAGATGTTCTATTGGGTTCAGGTCTGGAGACTGGCTAGGCCACTCCAGGACCTTGAGATTCTTCTTACGGAGCCACTCCTTAGTTGCCCTGGCTGTGTGTTTCGGCTGGAAGACCCAGCCACGACCCATCTTCAATGCTCTTACTGAGGGAAGGAGGTTGTTGGCCAAGATCTCGCGATACATGGCCCCATCCATCCTCCCCTCAATATGGTGCAGTCGTCCTGTCCCAATTGCAGAAAAGCATCCCCAAAGAATGATGTTTCCACCTCCATGCTTCACGGTTGGGATGGTGTTCATGGGGTTATACTCATCCTTCTTCTTCCTCCAAACACGGCGAGTGGAGTTTAGACCAAAAAGCTCTACTTTTGTCTCATCAGACCACATGACCTTCTCCCATTCCTCCTCTGGATCATCCAGATGGTCATTGGCAAACTTCAGACAGGCCTGGACATGCGCTGGCTTGAGCAGGGGGACCTTGCGTGCGCTGCAGGATTTTAATCCATGACGGCGTAGTGTGTTACTAATGGTTTTCTTTGAGACTGGGGTCCCAGCTCTATTCAGGTCATTGACCAGGTCCTGCCGTGTAGTTCTGGGCTGATCCCTCACCTTCCTCATGATCATTGATGCCCCACGAGGTGAGATCTTGCATGGAGCCCCAGACCGAGGGTGATTGACCGTCATCTTGAACTTCTTCCATTTTCTAATAATTGCGCCAACAGTTGTTGCCTTCTCACCAAGCTGCTTGCCTATTGTCCTGTAGCCCATCCCAGCCTTGTGCAGGTCTACAATTTTATCCCTGATGTCCTTACACAGCTCTCTGGTCTTGGCCATTGTGGAGAGGTTGGAGTCTGTTTGATTGAGTGTGTGGACAGGTGTCTTTTATACAGGTAATGAGTTCAAACAGGTGCAGTTAATACAGGTAATGAGTGGAGAACAGGAGGGCTTCTTAAAGAAAAACTAACAGGTCTGTGAGAGCCGGAATTCTTACTGGTTGGTAGGTGATCAAATACTTATGTCATGCAATAAAATGCAAATTAATTACTTAAAAATCATACAATGTGATTTTCTGTATTTTTGATTCCGTCTCTCACAGTTGAAGTGTACCTATGATAAAAACTTACAGACCTCTACATGCTTTGTAAGTAGGAAAACCTGCAAAATCGGCAGTGTATCAAATACTTGTTCTCCCCACTGTATATATATATATATATATATATATATATATATACTACCGGTCAAAAGTTTTAGAACACCTACAGTAGCCCTATTATAAATAATAGAAACAGTCCTGACCAAATACTGAACAAAAACGGGAAGGAGTTAGTGCATCTCTGTCGAGCCTTAGGCCTGTACATGCTTAATGGTAGAATCAGAGGGGACTCTTTAGGTCGGTTTACTTACTGCTCAGCTCTTGGGACAAGTGTAGTCAATTATGCCATCACTGACATCGACCCCTCCTCCATTAGTGCATTCATTGTCAGACCACAGACACCATTGTCAGATCACAGTCAGATCAATGTGTTTCTGAAGAAATTAACCACCAATACTCATTCAAAAAGAAAGCTTGTTGTCTAAAAAAACAGCACACATGAGTTGCAAAATGCTGTTCTTAAGTTGTTCAACATGGTACTAACTTCTGGCTGCTTTCCTGATGTCTGGAACCAGGGGCTCATCTTCCCTATCCACAAAAGTGGAGACAAATCAGACCCCAATAATTATATGTGTAAACAGCAACTTGGGAAAGGTTTTCTGTAGCATTTTGAATTCAAGAATTCAAACCTTTCTTCAAGAAAAAAAATTCATAAGTAAATGTCAAATTGGCTTTCTCCCCAACCATCGCACTACTGACCACATATACACCTTACACACACTAATTAATAAGCACGTCCACCAAAAAAAAGAGGGCAAAATATTTGCTTGCTTTATTGACTTTAAAAAAGCATTCCAATCTATTTGGCACGAAGGGCTATTCTTCAAAATTCTCCAAAGTGGGCTTGGTGGTAAGGTGTATGATTTAATAAAATGTATGTACACAGAAAACAAGTGTGCAATAAAAATAAAAACCAAAGAACATAATTATTTTCGCAACGTCGAGGTGTGAGACAAGGCTGCAGTTTAAGTCCAAACCTTTTCAACATTTATATAAATGAATTAGCTGACATGTTGGACCATTCTGCAGCTCCAGACTCACACTATTTGACACAGAGGTAAAATACCTGCTATATGCTGACGATTTGGTTCTTCTATCACCAACCAAAGAAGGTTTTCAACAGAACCTTAATATTCTAGAGCAATATTGCCATAATTGGGCCCTGGCAGTAAATAAAAAAAAAAATGAAAATCATGATTTTCCAGAAAACCCCAGATGTCAGAAACACAAATATAAATTCACCCTGAACAACACCATAATTGAACACACAAAAAATTACTCATATCTTGGTCTGACCATATCTGCATCGGGAAACTTTAATATGGCAGTGAATGCACTCAAAGAAAAACCCAGCAGAGCATTGTAAGCAATAAAAATGAAATTATTCAAAATCAACATCCCAATTAGAATTTGGACCAATGTATTTGACAGCGTAATCCTACCAATAGCTCTTTAATGGAAGTGAGGTTTGGGGGCCACTCAATAAACTGGACTTTAAAATGTGGGACAAACATCCAATTGAAGCCCTACATGCAGAATTCTATTGGAAAATTCTATAAGCCCAAAGAAATACACCAACTAATGCATGTAGGGCAGAATTGGACGGCTTTCCAGTGGTAAGGAAAGTACAAAAAAGATCACTAAAACTTTGGCTACACCTAAATTCAAGTCCAAATTCAAGTCTCCAATTTAAAGCACTTCAAACCCAAGAGCTGAGCCCAGAAACAAGCCCTCTCAGTCAGCTGGTATTGGACCTAACCAATCAAGCTGACACCAGCACACCAGCACAAAATCATGAACCAATCAAAGGACTCATATTTACAACATTGGTAAAACGAAACAAAATCCCAAAGCCGACTAAATTGCTATCTGGCTCTGAACAGAGAATATGAATTGGCTGATTATCTCTACTCTGTCAGAGATACGAAGCAGAGACATATCCTTACCAATTGGCAATAGAAACCGGCAGACATAAAAATACATGGCTACCCAAAGAGGAGCGTGTATGTGGTCACTGCACGACAGGGGAGGTAGAAACAGAGATGCACTTTCTCCTTTACTGTGATAAATATTCCTCACAAAGAGATTCATTATTCACAGAAATTACTACATTAATTCCAAATTTTAACTTATTAAACCCAGATGAAAAACAAAAAATAGTCATGGCGAAGGAGCAACGGCTCATCTTGCAAATAGTATTTGCCTGCCAAAGCCTGAGGGACACTGAATAATAACATCTGCATAGTAAGCAGTCATTTACTTATTATTATTATTATTATTATTATTATTATTATTATTATTATTACTATTATTGTTATTATTAGTAGTACTATTTTTGTTATGACTATTATTGTTATTAATATGATTATTATTGTTTTTACTATTATTGTTATTATTATTATTATTATTATTGTTATTACTATTATTGTTATTACTATGATTATTATTGTTATTACTATTATTGTTATTATTATTATTACTATTATTGTTGTGATTATTATTTTAAATAGTAGTGGTACGGGTAGTAGGGGTGACTGTATTGATAGCAGTTTAATGATGGTGGTAGTTGTAGTACTGATGTAACGTTGAGGATGACAGTTAGTTAGTTATAAGTTAGTTATAGTTTAATTTTCCATGTTTAACCTTTTATATGTATTATATTTCTACTATTTACTGTTACCATTTTATTGTTGTTATTTTATTTAAATTCATTTTTATTATTATTTACTACCATTTTATATTATTATTTGTTATTCTTTATTATTTTATTACAATGTATATTGTATACATTTTTGCTTTGGCAATATTGACGCAATGTTTTTCATGCCAATAAAGCAGCTTGAATTTGAATTTGATAGAGAGAGCGAGAGAGAGAGTAAGAAAGAGAGAGAGAGAGAAAAGGGAGGTAGAGAGAGAGAGAGATAAAGAAATAAAGAAAGAGAGAGAGAGAGAGAGAGAGAGAGAGAGGGGGAGAGAGAGAGAGAGAGAGAGAGAGAGAGAGAGAGAGAGAGAGAGAGAGAGAGAGAGAAAAGGGAGGTAGAGAGAGAGAGAGCGAGAAAGAGAGAGAGAGAAAGAAAGAGAGAGAGATAGAAAAGGGAGGTAGAGAGAGAGCGAGAGAGAGAAAAGGGAGAGAGAGAGAGAGTGAGAGAAAGAAAGAAAGAAAGAGATAGAGAGACCAGGGAGGTAGAGAAAGAGAGAGAGAGAATGAGAGAGAGAGAGAAAGAGAGAGAGAGAGAGAGTCAGAGAGGAGAGAGAGAGAGCGAGAGAGGAGAGAGGAGAGAGGGGGAGGGAAAGGGAGAGAGAGAGTAACTGCGAGGTCAAGCCACTCAAAGCTCCTGGTGATTGATCTAACAGATAGCGATCAGAGTTTTGTCCGTGTCACTGCTACAAACCCGCCACCACTATCACCCCCCCCCCCACACCCCCACCCCACCATCCACCACAACTATCACCACACCCCTGAACACCCTACACTATGTTTTCCATATGCATATAAGCAAGGCGGTGTAGAGCTCAGACTTCTCTTCTGACAGAGATAAGATGTATAAATGAAGTCTACTCCAGAGCCCCGGGCGTCACATCAATCACAGTCTGCATGTCAGCAGCCACAACATTACCTCCTAGTCAGGTGAAGGGTGTGTGTGTGTTTGAGACAGAGAGAAAGACGAAGAGGGAGAGAGACCGAGAGAGGAGAGAGAGAGAGAGAGAGAGAGAGAGAGAGAGAGAGAGAGAGAGAGAGAGAGAGGTCGTGCTCAACATGAGCTCCTGATTTATTTCAGTTTTTTTGTTTTTAGAATGAGATAAACACTCGAATCTAAAAAGAATTCAAGGCAAGCAGTGATGAACAACAACTCTATTAAATCAGAATAGAAAAAAAAGTAACTTTGCGCCTCAAATTAAGAAGTTTTGACTCTCACTAGCTAGCTACACAACAAAAACCTAGCCAGCAGGCTAACAAGCCAGCCAGAAAATTGAGCTAGGACAAACCTAGCAAGGGGAGTTAATACAACTACATCAAACGACCAAACTGAGTGAGTATATCAAAAAGAAGCACGGACTCCAACTTTAAACATATCTTCTGTTTTTGTGTGTGAAGATCTTTCACTCTTTTTGCTGGTTTTTGAGCTAAACAGGAGCTAGCTAGCAACAGCAGCAGACAAACAAAACTGGTTGCCATAGCAACGGTGCAGCAGAACAGAGCAGCAGCAACAGTAGTAGCAGAGCCCACAGGCACCATGTCCCCACTCCCCCTCAGCGCTGAGTCCATTCTCTACCCTCCAGAGGCCAAAAATGACACAACAAGGAAAGCTTTTAAACAGAATCTACTAAAGGGGAGGCCAGAAACCCTTTTCACAGACCTCTACAAAAACGGTGATGTGAGTAATCTCATCTTTCTCACTGACCAGCCAAATGCATGGCGCTCAGCAGTCTGCTCTCACTACCCATCCGTAAAGAAAGAGGGAATCTGTAATGGGTGGAAGCTGAAAGTGAAAGAGACAGATGACCCTGACAGCACCATGATAACAATCAACCTCTACAAGACTGGGACTGTCATGGTGCAAGGTAACCTTAGGCTGTTTGAAACAGACTTTCAGACCATTAAGGAGAGAGCAGAGAGAGAGAAGGACACCACCAGTGACATGCCCTCCCACAAGACAAACTCCACCAGCACCACCCTCACCCCCACTATCCCCACCCAAAAAGGCACATCCAGCACCTCTCTTCCCACCATAGTGGAGGACATGCCACTGGAGGAGAGTGACCCCCTCAGTGCAGAGCAGGCTCAGGCCCTCCTCACCACCATGGCTGCCATGAGGGATCAGTTCACCACACTGGAGGGAGAGGTGGTCCTGCTCAGGGAGAGTGTGAGCAAACAGCAACCAGACATCCACACCTTAGAGGAGCTCCTAACCAAGGCGCGGACAGAGCAGGACAGCAGCCTTGCAACACAGCTGAAAGATGTTCAGCAAGAGAGAGACGGACTCAAGAGAGAGCTGGCTGATCTAACAAAGGAGGTGAGAGAGCTCCAAAAAGACAGGCAGAGCAGTAATAATGAGCTGACCACACTAAGAGAGGAGCTGCAGGAGAGAAAGAGAACAGAGAACAGACTGCAGGAGCAGCTAGATCACCACTCTATGACCTGCCATCACACAGCAGAGGAGCCCACCTCAACCAGCCAGGCCTCCCCAGCCCTGCCGGCTGCATGCCTCCCCCCCAGCCCCCAGAACAGCCTACCACTGACAGCGGCACCGGCACAGACCAGCCACACCCCAGCTCCAACACCCACCAGCCCCAACTCTACCCCCTCCAGTCCAGAAGAAACACTGGCTGAGATTGTCCTGTTGATGGACTCAAATGGGAAGTTTGTTCAGGAGAAGAAACTTTTCCCTAGACACAAAACGAGAAAGGTGTGGTGCCCAACAATGCAGAGTGCCATGGCGCTGCTTGATAAGGCCCAGCTTGGGTCGCCAAGCCACATAATCATACACACCGGAAGCAACGACCTGCGTGCTCAGCAGGAGAGGGTGGTGACTTCACTACGGGGAGTGATTGAGAAGGCCTCCGCAATCTTCCCCAACTCAAGGATCGTGGTGTCAACCCTTCTACAGAGGAAGGACTTCCACCCTGCCACAATCCAAAGAATAAACGCCAGCTTCTCCCGGGACTGTGCCCTGCGACCCAATGTACACCTGGCCCACCATCCCACCCTCGATCTGGACTGTCTCTATGACCATGTTCACCTGTACAGGGAGACAGTCCCCGTCCTTGCTAAGACTCTCAAGGACGTCGCTTTAAACCGCATCCCGACCTCTCCACCCAGGAACAGCGGAGCAATCTCCACCCCCCCGAGATCACCGAGACAACACCCCGGACCAGTACCCTGGACCCCCCAGCCACGGCCACAGCACCACCAACCTCAATGCCCACCACATCCAGCGCAGCACAGACCACCCCAGCCCAGCTTCAGACCCACCCAGACGAGGCCTAACACCCCCCTCCCCCCCACCACAGACCCACACCTGGAGGAGCCACAGCCCGGCAGACAGAGCTATGCACAAGCTGTGAGAGGAGCAACTGGTCCAGCTCCCACCAACGAAATGAGTGACATCAAACAAATGCTGAATCTACTATGCTCACATGTGATAGGCCGAGGGTCATGGTAAGATGAGCACAAGAACTCCACCATCCTCACACTACATCCACCCAAGTGGCATGACACAAATGCTATCTTAAATGATAAACAAATCACATTTGCATAATAAGAGTTTACCTTAATTGAAAAATCAAATTTTAATAGTTCTTGTTGGATTGTGAGTGTTTATCTCATTTTGAATGTAAAGAAAAAACAGTTATGAAGTCTTTTTACGTTGCATGTTGGAATTTACAAGGCTTGAAGTCCTCTGCTTTTGGGCTAAAGAGCAGAAACCCAGACTTCCTTAAAGAAATTGATGATGTTGATATTGTAGTACTACAGGAAACATGGTGCAGAGGTGATCTTTCCACTGGCTGTCCACTAGGTTATAGGGAGATAATCGTACCATCCACCAAATTAAAAGGAATCACACAGGGCAGAGATTCAGGGGGAATGCTAATATGGTATAAATCTGAACTAACTAATTCAATCGAATTGATCAAAACAGGAGAATTCTTTATCTGGCTAAAAATCAACAAGGAGGCTATCTTAACAGATAACAACGTCTTCCTCTGTGCCACATACATTCCCCCCTCAGAGTCACCCTACTTCAATGAAGAGAGTTTCTCCATTCTAGAGGGGGAGATTAGTCATTTTCAGGCCCAAGGCAATGTGCTGGTCTGTGGAGACCTGAATGCTAGAACAGCAGAAGAACTAGACACTATTAACAGTCATGGGGACAAACACCTACCGGGAAGCAACAACCTTTCCCTCCCCACATACCCCCCTAGAAACAACTATGACAAAGTGAAAAACAAAAATGGAGTACAGCTCCTGAAGCTCTGTCGAACACTGGGTCTGTACATAGTCAATGGTAGGTTAAGAGGGGACTCTTTTGGTAGGTACACCTACAGCTCATCCCTTGGCAGCAGTACTGTAGACTACTTCATCACAGACCTTAACCCAGAGTCTCTCAGAGCCTTCACAGTCAGCCCACTAACACCTCTCTCTGACCACAGTAAAATCACAGTGTATCTGAAAAGAGCAGAACCCAACCATGAAGCATCACGGCCCAATAAATTACATGGTACTAAACAGACCTATAGATGGAGTGCAAACAGTACAGAAATCTACCAAAAAGCAATTAGTAGCCAAAAAATAAAATCTCTCCTGAACAACTTTTTAGCATTAACATTCTCCTACACCAATGAAGGTATACATTTGGCCGTTTGGAACATAAACTTTATATTTGACAAATTAGCCTCCTTGGCTAATCTTAAGAAACATAAGAGCAAACCAAAAATAATAGATAATGAAAAATGGTTTGATAATGATTGCAAAAATCTAAGAAAGTCATTGAGAAATATATCTAATCATAAACACAGAGACCCAGACAACAAAAATATACGTCTTCAATATGGGGAAACACTGAAGCAATACAAACACACCCTAAGAACAAAAAAGGAACAGCACATTAGAAATCAGCTAGATGTGATGGAGGAATCCATAGAATCAAACCACTTCTGGGAGTATTTGAATAAATTAAACAAACCTCATATTGAGGAATTGGCTATCCAAAATGGGGATATGTGGAGAAATCACTTTGCAAACCTCTACAGCAATATAACAAAGAGCCCAGAACAACAAGATATACAAGAAAAATTACAAATCCTTGAATCAGCAGTCAAAGACTATCAGAATCCTGTGGATACCCCAATTACAGAACAATAATTATTGGAAAAACTTTGCACTCTCCAACCCAAAAAGGCCTGTGGTACTGATGGTATTTTGAATGAAATGATCAAATATACAGACCACAAATTCAAATTGGCTATACTCAAACTCTTCAACATTATCCTAACTGCAGGTATTTTCCCCGATATTTGGAACCAAGGATTGATCACACCAATTTATAAAAATGGAGACAAATTTGACCCAAATAATTACAGAGGAATTTGCGTTAACAGCAACTTGGGGAAAATTCTCTGCAGTATCATAAACAGCAGACTACATAATTTCCTTGATGAACACAACGTCCTAAGTAGAAGCCAGATTGGATTTGTAAAAAATTATCGTACAACAGACCACATTTACACCCTCCAGACTCTAATTGACAAACAAGTAAATCAAAACAAAGGCAAAATCTACTCGTGTTTTGTAGACTTCAAGAAAGCATTTGATTCAATTTGGCACGAAGGTCTTTTTTACAAACTAATAGAAAGTGGTATTGGAGGGAAAACATATGATGTTATTAAATCAATGTACACTAAAAACAAATGTGCGATTAAAATTGGCAACAAGCAAACATACTTATTCTCTCAGGGACGTGGAGTGAAACAGGGCTGCCCAATAAGTCCAACACTATTTAACATCTACATTAACGAATTGGCAAAAACATTAGAAGAATCGGCAGCACCTGGTCTCACCCTACACAACACTGAAATCAAGTGTCTGCTGTACGCAGATGACCTGGTGCTACTGTCTCCCACTAAGGAGGGGTTACAGCAGCATCTAGATCATCTGCACAGATTCTGTCAGACCTGGGCCCTGACCGTTAATCTAAAAAAACCAAATATAATGATATTCCAAAAAAGGTCCGGAAATCAGGATGACAAATATAAATTCTATTTGGACACAGTTCTATTAGAACACACCAAAAATTACACATATCTAGGACTAAATATCAGCAACACAGGTAGCTTTCACATGACTGTGAATGAGCTGAGAGACAAAGCAAGAAGAGCATTCTATGCCATTAAAAGGAATATTAAAATCGAAATTCCAATTAGAATCTGGCTCAAAATGTTCCAATCAGTTATAGAACCAATTGCTCTATATGGCAGCGAAGTATGGGGTCCGCTCTCTAATACTGAATTTACCAAATGGGACAAACATCCAATCGAAATACTGCATGCAGAGTTTTGCAAGACTGTATTGCAAGTGCAAAGAAAAACTCAAAATAACGCATGTAGAGCAGAATTGGGCCAATACCCCCTCCTTATTCGAATAGAAAAAAAGAGCCATCAAATTTTACAACCATCTAAAAACAAGTGACCCCAAAATATTCCATCACACAGCTCTACTATGTCAAGAGATGAAACAATAGAAGAGTCCCCTCAGCCAGCTGGTTCTGAGGCTCAGTTCACTAACCAAAACCAACCTCATAGAGCCTCAGGACAGCACTCAGAAAATCTGGCCCAACCAAATCATCACAAAGCAAAAATAAAAATATATCACCTATTGGAAAGACACCATAAAAAATCAAAGTAAACTACAATGCTATTTGGCTCTAAACAGACAGTAAATGGTGGCAGACTATCTGACCACTGTGACTGATAGAAAACTGAGAAAAACACTGACTAGGTACAGACTCAGTGAGCACAGTCTGGCTATAGAGACTGGTCGTCACAGGCAAACCTGGCTGCCCAGAGAGGACAGGCTGTGCTCACTCTGTCCCCGGAGAGAGGTAGAGACAGAGCTGCATTTCCTATTACACTGTGACAAATACTCAGACCTAAGAGAATCTTTCTTTCCCAAAATTATCATTCAGTACAAAGAATTTGAAACTATAAAATCAAATATTTATTGGGTGAAAAGCCAAAATGTGCAATTTTGGCAGCCAAATATGTGTCCTCCTGCCACAACCTGAGGGACAGCCAGTGAAAAGTGTAATGTAATGTCAATAATATTTCCTGTTTTGTTTTGGCTTTCATAGCATGTAATGTGTCTTCTCAGTCATGTTGAGATTGGTCGACTACTATTGCTTTAATGTATTGTTATTCTCATTAATATTGTTGTTGTAGTTGCTGTTAATGGTAATCCCATTTCCACTACTACTATTATTATTGCTGTTGGTCCCACCATTTTTGTTATATGTATACTTTGACAATGTAAGTCATTTTACTTGCCATGTCAATAAAGTCTATTGAATTGAATTGAATTGAGAGAGAGGAGAGAGAGAGAGAGAGGGGGGGAGAGAGTGAGAGAGAGAGAGAGAGAGAGAGAGAGAGAGAGAGAGAGAGAGAGAGAGAGAGAGAGAGAGAGAGAGAGAGAGAGAGAGTAAGAGAGGAGAGAGAGAGAGAGAGAGAGCGGGGGGGAGAGAGTGAGAGAGAGGGAGAGAGAGAGAGAGAGAGAGAGAGAGAGCAAGAGAGGGGAGAGAGGGGGGAGAGTAAGAGAACGAGAGAGGGGAGAGAGAGAGAGGGGGGGGAGAGAGAGAGAGAGAGCGAGAGAGAAAGAGAGAGTGTGTGTGTGTGTGTGTGTCGCTGCTGTCAGAAAGTGAGTTGTGACAAGCTGTATTGTACTTCACAGGCTTCTTTAAAATAATGACCGCTGCAACAACAACAACAACACCCACAGAGGGCTGAATGAAGTGTGTACTAGCACTTAAGGTTCCACCTTAGGGTATTTGTTTTGCTGATATGCTCAAACGATAACACACAATGTTTGTGAGAGATGTAGAAAGTATTAGAGAAAGAGAAAGAGAGAGGGCAACCAGTGAAGAACAAACACCACTGTAAATACAACCCATATTTATGTTCATTTATTTACCTTTTTGTACTTAAACTATTTGCACATCGTTACAACACTGTACAGTTGAAGTCGGAAGTTTACAT
>NW_028160651.1:0-55491 GCF_964263955.1 Coregonus lavaretus | reverse complement strand
GGCACCACACTGCCAGGTCTCTGACCCCCTCCCTATAGGCTGTCTCGTCGTTGTCGGTGATCAGGCCTACCACTGTTGTGTCATCGGAAAACGTAATGATGGTGTTGGAGTCGTGCCTGGCCATGCAGTCATGAGTGAACAGGGAGTACAGGAGGGGACTGAGCACGCACCCCTGAGGGGCCCCCGTGTTGAGCATCATTGTGACAAATGTGTTGTTAACTACCCTTACCACCTGGGGGCGGCCCGTCAGGAAGTCCAGGATCCAGTTGCAGAGGGAGGTGTTTAGTCCCAGGGTCCTTAGTTTAGTGATTAGCTTTGAGGGCACTATGGTGTCATCCTCTGGATGAGCGTTTTCCTGTTTGCTTATGGCCGTATAGAGTTCATTGAGTGCGGTCTTAGTGCCAGCATCGGTTTGTGGTGGTAAATAGACAGATACGAAGAATATAGATTAAAACTATCTTGGTAGATAGTGTAGTCTACAACTTATCACGAGATACTCTACCTCAGGCGAGCAAAACCTTGACACTTCATTAGATATCGTGCACCAGCTGTTGTTAACAAATATACACAGACCACCACCCCTTGTCTTACCAGAGGCTGCCGTTCTATCCTGCCAATACAGTGTATAACCCGCCAGCTGTATGTTATTCATGTCATCGTTCAGCCACGACTCGGTGAAACATAAGATAGAGTTTTTCATGTCCCGTTGGTAGGATATTCCTGCCTGTAGTTCGTCCACTTTATTATCAAGCGATTGTAAATTGGCCAATAGTATCGATGGCAAAGGCAGATTAGCCACTCATCGCCGGCTCCTTACCAAGCACCCCAATCTCCTTCCGCGATATCTCCTTTTCTTTCTACTGCGAATGACGGGGATGAGGGCCCTGTCAGGAGTCTGGAGCAAATCCCTCTCATCCGACTGTCCAGAAGCTATTTTCGGTCAAAAGAGACGGAACTATAGTGGTGAGAATAGGGGACTAAAGTGGTGAGAATAGGGGACTATAGTGGTGAGAATAGGGGACTATAGTGGTGAGAATAGGGGACTATAGTGGTGAGAATAGGGGACTATAGTGGTGAGAATAGGGGACTATAGTGGTGAGAATAGGGGACTATAGTGGTGAGAATAGGGGACTAAAGTGGTGAGAATAGGGGACTATAGTGGTGAGAATAGGGAACTATAGTGGTGAGAATAGGGGACTATAGTGGTGAGAATAGGGGACTATAGTGGTGAGAATAGGGAACTATAGTGGTGAGAATAGGGGACTATAGTGGTGAGAATAGGGGACTATAGTGGTGAGAATAGGGGACTATAGTGGTGAGAATAGGGGACTATAGTGGTGAGAATAGGGGACTATAGTGGTGAGAATAGGGGACTATAGTGATGAGAATATAGGACTATAGTGGTGAGAATAGGGGACTATAGTGGTGAGAATAGGGGACTATAGTTGTGAGAATAGGGGACTATACTGGTGAGAATAGGGGACTATACTGGTGAGAATAGGGGACTATAGTGGTGAGAATAGGGAACTATAGTGGTGAGAATAGGGGACTATAGTTGTGAGAATAGGGGACTATAGTGGTGAGAATAGGGGACTATAGTTGTGAGAATAGGGGACTATAGTGGTGAGAATAGGGGACTATAGTGGTGAGAATAGGGGACTATAGTGGTGAGAATAGGGGACTATAGTGGTGAGAATAGGGGACTATAGTGGTGAGAATAGGGGACTATAGTGGTGAGAATATGGGACTATAGTGGTGAGAATAGGGGACTATAGTGGTGAGAATAGGGGACTATAGTGGTGAGAATAGGGGACTATACTGGTGAGAATAGGGGTGGTGGTGAGAATAGGGGACTATAGTGGTGAGAATAGGGGACTGTAGTGGTGAGAATAGGGGACTATAGTGGTGAGAATAGGGGTGGTGGTGAGAATAGGGGACTATAGTGGTGAGAATAGGGGACTGTAGTGGTGAGAATAGGGGACTATAGTGGTGAGAATAGGGGTGGTGGTGAGAATAGGGGACTATAGTGGTGAGAATAGGGAACTATAGTGGTGAGAATAGGGGACTATAGTTGTGAGAATAGGGGACTATAGTGGTGAGAATAGGGGACTATAGTGGTGAGAATAGGGGACTATAGTGGTGAGAATAGGGGACTATAGTGGTGAGAATAGGGGACTATAGTGGTGAGAATAGGGGACTATAGTGGTGAGAATATGGGACTATAGTGGTGAGAATAGGGGACTATAGTGGTGAGAATAGGGGACTATAGTGGTGAGAATAGGGGACTATACTGGTGAGAATAGGGGTGGTGGTGAGAATAGGGGACTATAGTGGTGAGAATAGGGGACTGTAGTGGTGAGAATAGGGGACTGTAGTGGTGAGAATAGGGGACTATAGTGGTGAGAATAGGGAACTGTAGTGGTGAGAATAGGGGACTATAGTGGTGAGAATAGGGGACTATAGTGGTGAGAATAGGGAACTATAGTGGTGAGAATAGGGGACTATAGTGGTGAGAATAGGGGACTATAGTGGTGAGAATAGGGAACTATAGTGGTGAGAATAGGGGACTATAGTGGTGAGAATAGGGGACTATAGTGGTGAGAATAGGGAACTATAGTGGTGAGAATAGGGGACTATAGTGGTGAGAATAGGGGACTATAGTGGTGAGAATAGGGGACTATAGTGGTGAGAATAGGGGACTATAGTGGTGAGAATAGGGAACTATAGTGGTGAGAATAGGGGACTATAGTGGTGAGAATAGGGGACTATAGTGGTGAGAATAGGGAACTATAGTGGTGAGAATAGGGGACTATACTGGTGAGAATAGGGGACTATAGTGGTGAGAATATGGGACTATAGTGGTGAGAATAGGGGACTATAGTGGTGAGAATAGGGGACTATAGTGGTGAGAATAGGGGACTATAGTTGTGAGAATAGGGGACTATAGTGGTGAGAATAGGGAACTATAGTTTCCCCAGGCCCCCCTCCAGTTTTTTACTTGTTGATGGCCACATAGCCGCAGGAAGTACTTTGAGGGTGGGGGGGCTTCGTTTTATCTCGGACGGGGGATTATTTTTTTGTCGCGCTACAAATTTACTTCAAAGGCTATATTGCTAATCCAGGATTAGTAAAGGCCCAGTATATATAGTGGGGAGAACAAGTATTTGATACACTGCCGATTTTGCAGGTTTTCCTACTTACAAAGCATGTAGAGGTATGTAATTTTTATCATAGGTACACTTCAACTGTGAGAGACGGAATCTAAAACAAAAATCCAGAAAATCACATTGTATGATTTTTAAGTAATTAATTTGCATTTTATTGCATGACATAAGTATTTGATACATCACAAAAGCAGAACTTAATATTTGGTACAGAAACCTTTGTTTGCAATTACAGAGATCATACGTTTCCTGTAGGTCTTGACCAGGTTTGCACACACTGCAGCAGGGATTTTGGCCCACTCCTCCATATAGACCTTCTCCAGATCCTTCAGGTTTCAGGGCTGTCGCTGGGCAATATGGACTTTCAGCTCCCTCCAAAGATTTTCTATTGGGTTCAGGTCTGGAGACTGGCTAGGCCACTCCAGGACCTTGAGATGCTTCTTACGGAGCCACTCCTTAGTTGCCCTGGCTGTGTGTTTTGGGTCGTTGTCATGCTGGAAGACCCAGCCACGACCCATCTTCAATGCTCTTACTGAGGGAAGGAGGTTGTTGACCAAGATATTGCGATACATGGCCCCATCCATCCTCCCCTCAATACGGTGCAGTCGTCCTGTCCCCTTTGCAGAAAAGCATCTCCAAAGAATGATGTTTCCACCTCCATGCTTCACGGTTGGGATGGTGTTCTTGGGGTTGTACTCATCCTTCTTCTTCCTCCAAACACGGCGAGTGGAGTTTAGACCAAAAAGCTCTATTTTTGTCTCATCAGACCACATGACCTTCTCCCATTCCTCCTCTGGATCATCCAGATGGTCATTGGCAAACTTCAGACGGGCCTGGACATGCGCTGGCTTGAGCAGGGGGACCTTGCGTGCGCTGCAGGATTTTAATCCATGACGGCGTAGTGTGTTACTAATGGTTTTCTTTGAGACTGTGGTCCCAGCTCTCTTCAGGTCATTGACCAGGTCCTGCCGTGTAGTTCTGGGCTGATCCCTCACCTTCCTCATGATCATTGATGCCCCACGAGGTGAGATCTTGCATGGAGCCCTAGACTGAGGGTGATTGACTGTCATCTTGAACTTCTTCCATTTTCTAATAATTGCGCCAACAGTTGTTGCCTTCTCACCAAGCTGCTTGCCTATTGTCCTGTAGCCCATCCCAGCCTTGTGCAGGTCTACAATTTTATCTCTGATGTCCTTACACAGCTCTCTGGTATTGGCCATTGTGGAGAGGTTGGAGTCTGTTTGATTGAGTGTGTGGACAGGTGTCTTTTATACAGGTAACGAGTTCAAACAGGTGCAGTTAACACAGGTAATGAGTGGAGAACAGGAGGGCTTCTAAGTGCAATAAAATGCAAATTATTACCTAAAAATCATACAATGTGATTTTCTGGATTTTTGTTTTAGATTCTGTCTCTCACAGTTGAAGTGTACCTACGATAAAAATTACAGACCTCTACATGCTTTGTAAGTAGGAAAACCTGCAAAATCGGCAGTGTATCAAATACTTGTTCTCCCCACTGTAGATGGCCAGGGTGGGTGGGTGTGGAGCCAGAGACAGCAGGGGTTCAAACTGTAGAACCCAGTTCCTACATATAAATGCTACATTTTATCTCTGGGTCCTTAGGATGACAAATCAGAGCAAGATTACTGAATGTAAGTACATTATTTACCTTCAGAGGTGAATGTATCAAACCAGTTGCTGTGATACGTTTTTTGTTGTTGTGCACTCTCCTCAAACATTTACATTTTAGTCATTTAGCAGACGCTCTTATCCAGAGCAACTTACAGTTAGTGAGTGCATACATTCTTTTTTATTTTTCATACTGGCCCTCCGTGGGAATTGAACCCACAACCCTGGCGTTGCAAACGCCATGCTCTACCAACTGAGCTACATCCCTGCCGGCCATTCCCTCCACTACCCTGGACGAATTGTGCGCCGCCCCATGGGTCTCCCGGTCGCGGCCGGCTACGACAGAGCCTGGATTCAAACCAGGATCTCTAGTGGCACAGCTAGCACTGCGATGCAGTGCCTTAGACCACTGCACCACTCAGGAGGTAATGGTATGGTATAGCATGGTATTTTTTCACTGTAATAGCTACTGTAAACTGGACAGTGCAGTTAGATTAACAAGAATTTAAGCTTTCTGCCCATATAAGACATGTCTATGTCCTGGAAAGTTTGCTGTTACTTACAACAGTCATGCTAATCACATTAGCGCATGTTAGCTCAACCGTCCCGTATACGGGACACCGATCCCGTAGAGGTTAACTGTCTGTCTGTTAGCCCCTGTTTGTATGTTAGCCCATCTGTCTGTTAGCCCCTGTCTGTCTGTTAGCCCCTGTCTGTCTGTTAGCCCCTAGCTGTCTGTTAGCCCATCTGTCTGTTAGCCCCTGTCTGTCTGTTAGCCCATCTGTCTGTTAGCCCCTGTCTGTCTGTTAGCCCCTGTCTGTCTGTTAGCCCCTGTCTGTCTGTTAGCCCCTGTCTGTCTGTTAGCCCCTAGCTGTCTGTTAGCCCCTGTCTGTCTGTTAGCCCCTGTCTGTCTGTTAGCCCCTGTCTGTCTGTTAGCACCTGTCTGTCTGTTAGCCCCTGTCTGTATGTTAGCCCCTGTCTGTCTGTTAGCCCCTGTCTGTCTGTTAGCCCCTGTCTGTCTGTTAGCCCCTGTCTGTCTGTTAGCCCCTGTCTGTCTGTTAGCCCATCTGTCTGTTAGCCCCTGTCTGTCTGTTAGCCCCTGTCTGTCTGTTAGCCCCTGTCTGTCTGTTAGCCCATCTGTCTGTTAGCCCCTGTCTGTCTGTTAGCCCCTGTCTGTCTGTTAGCCCCTGTCTGTCTGTTAGCCCCTAGCTGTCTGTTAGCCCCTGTCTGTCTGTTAGCCCCTAGCTGTATGTTAGCCCCTGTCTGTCTGTTAGCCCCTAGCTGTATGTTAGCCCCTGTCTGTCTGTTAGCCCCTAGCTGTATGTTAGCCCCTAGCTGAACAGGTTTCCGTCTGAGATTTAATGTTAAAAAATGTGGTAGTTTTTTCAATTTCCTGAAAAGGTTGTTTTGGAGACGTGGTTTTCATTGGACAGCAACGACATGAAAAGAGAATCAAGGAGTGAGGTGTGGACTGATGAGTACGCATGAAACCTGCATGTCGAGGCACTGACTTTCACACAGCGTACGCTACACTCCAACCTTGAATACCACCATATCCCTAGCTAGCTACAGTAGCCTAGGTTAGCCCCTGTCTGTATGTAGCACCGTATCCCTAGCTAGCTACAGTAGCCTAGGTTAGCCCCTGTCTGTATGTAGCACCGTATCCCTAGCTAGCTACAGTAGCCTAGGTTAGCCCCTGTCTGTATGTAGCACCGTATCCCTAGCTAGCTACAGTAGCCTAGGTTAGCCCCTGTCTGTATGTAGCACCGTATCCCTAGCTAGCAGCTAGCTACAGTAGCCTAGGTTAGCCCCTGTCTGTATGTAGCACCGTATCCCTAGCTAGCAGCTAGCTACAGTAGCCTAGGTTAGCCCCTGTCTGTATGTAGCACCGTATCCCTAGCTAGCAGCTAGCTACAGTAGCCTAGGTTAGTTCTCATCCACCAATCTTATGACTGGCAGCAGCAGCTGTGTTGTTGCCGAGCAATTGAGTTGTTCGACCCGGCTAGATAAAACTCTGAGATTCAGCTGAAAAGATGTTAGCATTGTCAGAAATGTTACAAAAAGGTAGCACATCATTGGTTCTTAATGGACGGAAATGTGCACAAGAGAGCAATTTAAAAAAAATGTTTTTATAAAAACTTTTGCACCTACAAATATATTCAGTCCAAATGGATCCAAATCTAATGGTCACCTTATGGACGCTGTAGCTAGGATCCAAAACATTGTCTGATGACCCTAATGCTAACGACCCCTGTCAAAAATCTGTTCTCGTGGTTCTCAGTAACTGTAACGGCCGGACGGATCATGACAAGAGGCATGTTGTGTACCTCCAATCAAGTTGATTTGCGAATTGTCATCGACATTGGTGTCATATTGGTTTAAATATGATTTGAATTTAACATTGAGCTTCAACCAATGCATTTACTATTACTACTACTAATATTACAGCTCATTTAATGACCCTAACCAGGCTGAGGGTTAATCAGACCCTAACCAGGCTGAGGGTTAATCAGACCCTAACCAGGCTGAGGGTTACTCAGACCCTAACCAGGCTGAGGGTTACTCAGACCCTAACCAGGCTGAGGGTTACTCAGACCCTAACCAGGCTGAGGGTTACTCAGACCCTAACCAGGCTGAGGGTTACTCAGACCCTAACCAGGCTGAGGGTTAATCAGACCCTAACCAGGCTGAGGGTTACTCAGACCCTAACCAGGCTGAGGGTTACTCAGACCCTAACCAGGCTTAGGGTTAATCAGACCCTAACCAGGCTGAGGGTTAATCAGACCCTAACCAGGCTGAGGGTTAATCAGACCCTAACCAGGCTGAGGGTTACTCAGACCCTAACCAGGCTGAGGGTTACTCAGACCCTAACCAGGCTGAGGGTTACTCAGACCCTAACCAGGCTGAGGGTTACTCAGACCCTAACCAGGCAGTCCAGATAAGGTGACATTTCTTTCAATCTCTTGTGGCTGGTATTTTGGTACTGTAGGGTAACCTCCCAAATGATACCCTATTCCCTATATAGTGCACTACTTCAGACCAGAGCCCTATGATACCCTATTCCCTATATAGTGCACTACTTCAGACCAGAGCCCTATGATACCCTATTCCCTATATAGTGCACTACTTTAGACCAGAGCCCTATGACACCCTATTCCCTATATAGTGCACTACTTTAGACCAGAGCCCTATGATACCCTATTCCCTACATAGTGCACTACTTTAGACCAGAGCCCTATGGCACCCTATTCCCTATATAGTGCACTACTTTAGACCAGAGCCCTATGATACCCTATTCCCTATATAGTACACTACTTCAGACCAGAGCCCTATGATACCCTATTCCCTATATAGTGCACTACTTTAGACCAGAGCCCTATGATACCCTATTCCCTATATAGTGCACTACTTTAGACCAGAGCCCTATGATACCCTATTCCCTATATAGTGCACTACTTTAGACCAGAGCCCTATGATACCCTATTCCCTATATAGTGCACTACTTTAGACCAGAGCCCTATGATACCCTATTCCCTATATAGTACACTACTTTAGACCAGAGCCCTATGATACCCTATTCCCTATATAGTGCACTACTTTAGACCAGAGCCCTATGATACCCTATTCCCTATATAGTGCACTACTTTAGACCAGAGCCCTATGACACCCTATTCCCTATATAGTGCACTACTTTAGACCAGAGCCCTATGATACCCTATTCCCTATATAGTGCACTACTTTAGACCAGAGCCCTATGATACCCTATTCCCTATATAGTACACTACTTTAGACCAGAGCCCTATGATACCCTATTCCCTATATAGTGCACTACTTTAGACCAGAGCCCTATGATACCCTATTCCCTATATAGTGCACTACTTTAGACCAGAGCCCTATGATACCCTATTCCCTATATAGTGCACTACTTTAGACCAGAGCCCTATGATACCCTATTCCCTATATAGTGCACTACTTGAGACCAGAGCCCTATGATACCCTATTCCCTATATAGTGCACTACTTTAGACCAGAGCCCTATGATACCCTATTCCCTATATAGTACACTACTTTAGACCAGAGCCCTATGATACCCTATTCCCTATATAGTGCACTACTTTAGACCAGAGCCCTATGATACCCTATTCCCTATATAGTGCACTACTTTAGACCAGAGCCCTATGATACCCTATTCCCTATATAGTGCACTACTTTAGACCAGAGCCCTATGATACCCTATTCCCTATATAGTGCACTACTTTAGACCAGAGCCCTATGATACCCTATTCCCTATATAGTGCACTACTTTAGACCAGAGCCCTATGATACCCTATTCCCTATATAGTGCACTACTTTAGACCAGAGCCCTATGATACCCTATTCCCTATATAGTGCACTACTTTAGACCAGAGCCCTATGATACCCTATTCCCTATATAGTACACTACTTTAGACCAGAGCCCTATGATACCCTATTCCCTATATAGTGCACTACTTTAGACCAGAGCCCTATGATACCCTATTCCCTATATAGTGCACTACTTTAGACCAGAGCCCTATGGGGTGCCATTTGGGAATCAGCCACAATCCAGATCCTGATCCAATTCCCATGAGGTGTTATACCATTAAGATGTATTGTTGCCAATGACTGTAGAAAGGGTGACTTATAACACGTGTATTATAGGCTGCACCAATTACCGGTACCCCATCAAATCAATGATTAAATCATGATTAGGTCATCACAAGAAACTCCACCCAGTTATCTTCTGTCCCCCTGGGTTTTCTTGATTAATTACCACCAATGATCTTTAATTCCCTGTCTGCCTTTCTAACCACAATATACTACGTCCCAAATGGCCCCATATTTCCTATATAGTGCTCTACTTTTGACCAGGGCCCATAGAGGTCTGGTTAAAAGTAGTGCACTAGAAAGGTAATAGGGTGCCATTGGCGACGAACGCAAGACTCCCCCTAGTGACTCCCGGTGCGTTCTATAATGACACTAAACCGTCCTGTATCTAATGAATTCATCTTTCTCCAACAGACCATCACGTTGGAGTCAACGCTGTTTTCCCATTCATTCATAAGTAAGCAATCATTCTTTTGAAAGTGATTGTATTAAAAACAATCAATAAGAAACGCCTGCTTTAGGCCTCTAGCTGAAGCAAGACAAACTCATATTCACATGGAAAACCGTACTTTTAGAGTTATGCTACACTTATAAAGGATTTTTTTCTCTGCGCTCTTCAGAAAGCACCCTATAATAGAACAACATAGCCTATGAAATTATAAAATCAACTTCATAACTTTTTTAATTGACAAAGCACCGGGGCCAATCAGTTTTAGAAACAAAAACGTATGTCATATCAGACTTTAATGTCAGTGAACATGAGAATCAAGTTGGCCGGCTGAGTTGGAGAACACTTATTTGAACTTAGCTAATTAAAACTAACAGAAAATATATAGTATTCCTAAAAGAATCGGTTGCTCTTATCCTAGTCCACATCTGTTACAAAACAACAGACGGTAAAGATTCTATCAGATCCCCACACCACACTACCCCCTCCCCCAGATGTGTAAACTTCTGACTGCGCTTTTCAAAACCGTCTGATAATAAAGCAAAGCGTCCTGCTCCACTTACCGGAAGAAGCAGCGATCCCAAACCAAATCCGACAGAAACACGTCAAATCTCTCTTCATTTCCAATTCTCCGGTCCTGCGAAGGTTTAACCGATTATTATTTTTTACTACAAACGTCGCGTGTTTGAGGTGTTGTCTGCAGGAGCGGCGGAGAGAAAGAGAGAGGTGAAGTCAAACTCCGTGAGTGAACCGGACAGACTCAGGTGCGCGTGCTGTGGAAGTGGGAAGCGGTGACTCTGTCATTACAACCCCGCTAGGAGGAGGATGTGCTGGGTGAAATAGAGGAGAAAAATAAACGTTTTCCTCTTTTCCTGTTAAAAACCAAAGGATGAATCAAGTCCTGAATGGACCCACAATGATTTCCTTTTCCCTTGCTCGTGACTGGGACACACACATGCACACAAACACACACACACACACACACACACACACACTCTCTCTCTCTCTCTCTCACACACACATAGGACACGCACACACACACACACACACGCACACACACACACACACACACACCCCACTCTCGTTCATAAAACAGGCTAAGCCTTCCAGTCACCTTGGAGGAATCCCCATGAGAAATGTCCTTCCTGGAGTGAAGATGTAATTCCAACACTATAGTATTACTCCGTTGGGCTGCTTAATTGAACTGATAGGTCACTGTTGTTTCTCTTGAAATTCAACACTGCACAGCCAAGTAATTTACCAATTCACAAGTTTCAACTTTAACCTTAGACATGAATAGGAGAGTTAATGACAGTTATATCATTGACTCAGTCTCCTCCATTTATAGTCACTGTAAAGAATTACATAACGTCCCAAATTCAACTTGCACCTTTTGACATTTAAATAATTAATGAGAGTTTTATCCTTGCCTGAGTTTTATCCTTGACTTGATTCAGTCGCCTCCATTCATTTCAGGATCATATGAAAACAATAACTTTTTTGCAGAATTGAAAACTTGTTTTAGTGGTTAACAATATACAATTGGATTCTGGTAAGGTCATGCCACAAACAAATGTGTCTGTCAATTTCAATTTCAGCCTCAGAGATCTTTAAGTCCCTTAGAGATGCTACAGGAAGTATTCAGACCCCTCCCCTTTTTCCACATTTTCTTACATTACAACATTATTCTAAAATGGATTAAATAATTTTTACCCCTCATCAATCTACACACAATACCCCATAATGACAAAGCTAAAACTGGTTTTTAGAAATTTTTGCACATTTATAAACAATAACAAACAGAAATAGGTTATTTACATAAGTATTCAGACCCTTTCCTATGAGACTCGAAATTTAACTCTTAAGAGATGGGAGAACCTTCCAGAAGGACAACCATCTCTGCTGCACTCCACCAATCAGGCCTTTATGGTAGAGTGGCCAGACGGAAGCCACTCCTCAGTAAAAGGCACATGACAGCCCGCTTGGAGTTTGCCAAAAGGCACCTAAAGGACTCAGACCATGAGAAACAAGATTCTCTGGTCTGATGAAACCAAGATTGAACTCTTTGGCCTGAATGTCAAGCGTCAAGTTTGGTGGAAACCTGGCACCATCCCTACGGTGAAGCATGGTGATGGCAGCATCATGCTGTGGGGATGTTTTTCAGTGGCAGGGACTGGGAGACTAGTCAGGATCGAGGGAAAGATGAACGGAGCAAAGTACAGAGAGATCCTTGTTGAAAACCTGCCCAAGAGCGCTCAGGACCTCAGACTGGTGCAAAGGTTCACCTTCCAACAGGACAACGACCCTAAGCACACAGCCAAGACAACGCAGGAGTGGCTTCAGGACAAGTCTTTGAATGTCCTTGAGTGGCCCAGCCAGAGCCCAGACTTGAAGCCGATCGAATATTTCTGGAGAGACCTGAAAATAGCTGTGCAGCGACGCTCCCCATCCAACCTGACAGAGCTTGAGAGGATCTGCAGAGAAGAATGGGAGAAACTCCCCAAATACAGATGTGCCAAGCTTGTAGCATCATACCGAAGAACAGGGGCGGCCTGTTCAATAGGGCGATATGGGCGACGCACTGCCAAACGGGAAAAGGAAGGGATTTTTTTTCTAATCAATTATATCACGGCAACAGTAGTTATCAGTGTTGTAATCTATACGTCTGATCTGCCACAGTGCCACACTGCCACTAAATGTCGAATCAGGCTAAAGTCGTGCTTCAAATGGCTCCCCCCCCTTTTGGGGCGATTTCAGTCAGGTTGAAAATCGCCCAGAAGTCTGTCATAGACTCCCATGTAAAATCTATTTTTTTCAAATTTCAGAGCCTTCAATACAATCTCAATGGGTGTCTGTGGGCTTGCACTTACGCGCTTTCGTCATACGTTACGTAACCATGAACGTAACTGAGAAAAGAGTGGATTGTTTGAAAGAAGTTCCTTTTTGTCGGCGAACAAATGAAGATAAATTGGCAACGAAACAATTAGGACCTCCCAGACCAAATTTAATAATTCAACAGGTTTCTACTAAAGGCGGAAAGTCCTACACCCGAGGATTTTCCAAAAATTGGTACGAACGAAAAAAGACATTGCCACTCACTCAACTGGATGACGAGGGATACAGGCTAGCTGTCCGCCGCCACAACGATGAGGTTAGTGTTGATAATCACAAGTTTACTGGATGTGGATATGGTGTAATAAAGGCAGTTTATTCAGAGGTAAATATATCTGGAATCGCGTTCACGGACCCGTTCGTCAAACTCTTAGGGAGCTATAAATTAAGCCCCATTACTTACCATATCAGATAAGAGAAATTGCTGCAGCTACATATATTTTACATCCTGGCCCTACATAGTTCACTATTTGCATCACTTACCAAAATATTACATGTGGTCATATATGCTTGGAAAGTGGAGATGCCATAGAACGTCAAAAAAGTAAACATTGCTGGAGACACATTGCCGTTTTGGAGAAGACATCACGTTTGCTAGCGAAGAGATTTGTTGTGGCAAATGAACTTGGGCTGGGAATTGCCAGGAACCTCACGATAAGATATATGCATCAGCATTGCGAGTCTCATGATTCTATACGTATTGCGATTTGATACTGTGATTTTATTGCGCACCATATGTCTGTTGCAGAGGGATCAGAAAGCCATGAGAACGAGTTTTGATCAGTCATGGAAATAAAAGTGCTGAAAACAAATTTGCTCCCAATGTGAAAAGATTGAGAACAAGCTATGAAGGAACAATAATGGTGTTTTGGTGCAGGTACAGCCAACTAGCGCTAAAATATTGCGATATTGTCAATACAGTATATCGTAAAGTATCACTATGTAACTCGATTTCTTTCACCCCAATCCCTCAAATTAACGGTAAATAACTGAATTGTTTGCCCCACATTTAGCTAAGATGATTAGCTAGCCAGCTAAAATGTTTTATTTAGTTAGCAGTCGCATCTACAATAGTTTACTGTCAATAACATGTCTCCAAAAATGACGTGGTGTCTCCAATTGTGTTGACATTTTACAATTGCAATGCGCATCCATGAGTATCCACTTTCTGTAGCTCAGCTGGTAGAGCATGGTGCTTGTAACGCCAAGGTAGTGGGTTCGATCCCCGGGACCACCCATACACAAAAATGTATGCACGCATGACTGTAAGTCGCTTTGGATAAAAGCGTCTGCTAAATGGCATATTATTATTATTATTATTATTATTATTATCTGAAGAGAGCCCCGAAACATTGTGTGCAGACATTTTATGCAATAAATGAAGTAGGTTCAATCTAGTAGTTCTGATCTTCTGATTGGTCCTGATGAGTTGGGCGAGGTCCCCTGCAGGCTACTGTCACTGTTGCATTGGCTCTGAGTCGGGTTCTCTGTCTTCAAATGTTCAGCCTAAGAGAGGGGATTTTTTTGTGTGTGTGTGTGTGTGTGTTTAACAGTGATGATGTGTGTGTGTGTGTGTGTGTGTGTTTAACAGTGATGATGTGTGTGTGTGTGTGTTTGTGTGTGTGTGTGTCCTCAGAGCAAGAACTCGTGAGTTGGAAGAACTGAGAGGCCTATGGCGTGGGTGTTGTCCTTGGCCACCTGCTGACAAGGCTGACAAGATAGGACCCTTTTGTCCATTGTTATTGGATAGGAACAGAACTTATAACTAGCTCCTGACCTAAATAGATCTTAGCACAACATTTTACTCAACATATCATATTCCATATTCACTATAACAAATATATTTACTACGACATTAGCAAGAACCGCCACATCCTCAGCCGGCTAATCCAGTGTGTGAAGTTTTGCGGAGTGTTTGAGTTAGCTTTGCGAGGCAAAGATGAAACTGAGGGCTCCACCAACCCTGGTAAGCCAACACTTTTGAGATCAGTCAATAAATGCTTCTGGTATTGACTTATATGCTGCCCCTGTCTTCATGTTGTTGCTGGACATATCTTTTTTTAAATGTGTGTAGGTCACCTAAATCATCAGAAAAATTGCCCCTCCTGAGAATTTTTTCAGGAGCCGCCACTGCTGAAGAAGACTAGAGGCTATAATCGCTGCCAAAGGTGCTTCAACAAAGTACTGAGTAAAAGGTCTGAATACTTATGTAAAGGTGATAATTCAGTTTTATTTTATTTTATAAATTAGCTAAAATTTCTAGAAACCTGTTTTTTCTTTGTCATTATGGGGTATTGTGTGTAGATTGATGAGGGGAAAAAACAATTTAATACATTTTAGAATAAGGCTGTAACGTAAAAAATGTGGAAAAAGTCAAGGGGTCTGAATACTTTCCAAATGCACTGTATATATTTCTTCCATCCCTCTCTTCCATGAGAACATGTAGTTTCACCCACTAACACTACGGACTGACACACACTGACACACACACACACACACACACACACACACAGACACACACACAGATACACACACACACACACACACACACACACACACACACACACACACACACACACACACACACACACACACACACACACACACACACACACACACACACACACACACACACACACACACACACACACACACACACACACACACACACACACACACACACAGACCCCAACTCTTACAGACAGGCGGTAAACAGAGGACCTGAGGTGTCACTTCCACTCATCACACACACACCTGACACACACACACACACACACAAACCTGACACAGCTGAAGTGGATTTTAAAGAGCTGATTGATTCTCTGATAGACACTAAGAAAAGACCCATCATATCTGGCCCTGTGCCCTCTCTGAATCATGGCATCATATCTGGCCCTGTGCCCTCTCTGAATCATGGCATCATATCTGGCCCTGTGCCCTCTCTGAATCATGGCATCATATCTGGCCCTGTGCCCTCTCTGAATCATGGCATCATATCTGGCCCTGTGCCCTCTCTGAATCATGGCATTGAACACTTTAGCAGGATTCTTTCTCTTCACAACTGGCTACGTGATTATTGCAGCTCAATGGGTGTAACATTTGTTGACAATTTTGATACCTTTTGGAAACAAAACACGTTTTATAAGGAGGATGGGATCCACCCGAATAATTTGGGTTCCTGGATCTTTTCACAGCATTATAAGGCTGCGTTGAGACAATTACTTATCAATGACCCAAGCCCAGCTCAGCTAATCCCTACCATTGTGACGCAGTTGTTATAATGCTTCAGCAAATGTACATTATACCAGGGGCGTTGGTAGACACAAGGTAATATCCCTCTAACTGCCCTGAATGCCTCTTCTGATCCTACAGCTACTGTATGCAGTCATCATGTGACTATAAACCAGATTTATATTGTCAGCACTGAGGCGATGTGCCCTAGTAGGAAGTCCACTGTGTGCAGCTCACCCTGCGCTAACATAAAGAACATGAGCATGTCTACTTCTGCAAAGCTTCCCAGTAAAGCAATGAAAACAATCAAGCATCGCAGAAAAGTGCTAAAAATAGCCCACATTAACATATGTAGAATAAGGTGTCTGAGCTGTATATACAAATACAAATAAACTATCACCAGCCCCTATATCACTATATACTATCACCAGCCACTACATCACTATAGACTATCACCAGCCCTATATCACTATAGACTATCACCAGCCACTACATCACTATAGACTATCACCAGCCCCTATATCACTATAGACTATCACCAGCCTCTATATCACTATAGACTATCACCAGCCTCTATATCACTATAGACTATCACCAGCCCCTATATCACTATAGACTATCACCAGCCTCTATATCATTATAGACTATCACCAGCCTCTATATCACTATAGACTATCACCAGCCCCTATATCACTATAGACTATCACCAGCCCCTATATCACTATAGACTATCACCAGCCTCTACATCACTATAGACTATCACCATCCTCTATATCACTATAGACTATCACCAGCCACTATATCACTATAGACTATCACCAGCCCTATATCACTATAGACTATCACCAGCCCCTATATCACTATAGACTATCACCAGCCCTACATCACTATAGACTATCACCAGCCTCTATATCACTATAGACTATCACCAGCCTCTATATCACTATAGACTATCACCAGCCTCTACATCACTATAGACTATCACCAGCCACTATATCTAATGGGGATCCATAATAAACCCCAGGAAGAGTAGCTGCTGCCTTGGCAGGAACTAATGGGGATCCATAATAAACCCCAGGAAGAGTAGCTGCTGCCTTGGCAGGAACTAATGGGGATCCATAATAAACCCCAGGAAGAGTAGCTGCTGCCTTGGCAGGAACTAATGGGGATCCATAATAAACCCCAGGAAGAGTAGCTGCTGCCTTGGCAGGAACTAATGGGGATCCATAATAAACCCCAGGAAGAGTAGCTGCTGCCTTGGCAGGAACTAATGGAGATCCATAATAAACCCCAGGAAGAGTAGCTGCTGCCTACAAATGCACACACACACACACAAGGCTGTTGGGAATAAGTATCCCTAATGATCACCACTGATGGCAGATCACATGGCATCAAGCTAATAAAACACAAATTACAACTAATGATCTCCTCCTCCCCATCTTTTCTTCTCTCCTACTCCCCCTCTCCACCTCCCCCTCTCTTCTCCTCCTCCTCTTCTCTCCTCTCCTCCTCTTCTCTCCCTCTCCTCTCCCCCTCTCCCCCCTCTCCTCCGCCTTTCATCTCCTCTCCCCTCTTCTCTCCTCTCCTCCTCCTCCCCCTCTCCTCCTCCTCCCCCTCTCCTCCTCCTCTCCTCCCCCTCTCCCTCTCCTTCTCCTCCTCTCATCTCCTTCTCCTCCTCTACTCTCCTACTCCCCCTTTCCTCCTCCCCCTCTTCTCTACCCTCCTCTACAGGGACTTGTTGGGGTGTGAATGGGAAACATGTGCTAAGAGCCGGACCAGTTCTGTGTGACCAGAGCCAAAAAGTAGTGCACAGAATAGGGACTAGGGAGCCATCTGGGACGGAGGCCTGCTAGGAGGCCTGATATCAGCTGTATGTTAGAGGCAGATACAGGACATCTGGAAATGAGAAACCTCTGTAGTAAAACACACACACACACACACACACCCAGGCATGCTCACAGACTAACACACACACACACACACACCCAGGCATGCTCACAGACTAACACACACACACACACACACACACACACCCAGGCATGCTCACAGACTAACACACACACACACACACACACACACCCAGGCATGCTCACAGACTAACACACACACACACACACACACACACACCCAGGCATGCTCACAGACTAACACACACACACACACACACACACACCCAGGCATGCTCACAGACTAACACACACACACACACACACACACACACCCAGGCATGCTCACAGACTAACACACACACACACACACACACAGGCATGCTCACAGACTAACACACACACACACACACACACACACACACACCCAGGCATGCTCACAGACTAACACACACACACACACACACACACACACCCAGGCATGCTCACAGACTAACACACACACACACACCCAGGCATGCTCACAGACTAACACACACACACACAAACGCAAACACATACACACACACACACACACACACACACCCAGGCATGCTCACAGACTAAAACACACACACACACACACACACCCAGGCATGCTCACAGACTAACACACACACACACCCAGGCATGCTCACAGACTAACACACACACACACACACACCCAGGCATGCTCACAGACTAACACACACACACACACACACACACCCAGGCATGCTCACAGACTAACACACACACACACACACCCAGGCATGCTCACAGACTAACACACACACACACACACACACACCCAGGCATGCTCACAGACTAACACACACACACACGAACGCAAACACATACACACACAGATTTGTTAATTGCAGGTTCAGGATTCTTGTGAAATCCTGTGATACTAGGTCATTCCAGGGTGGTGTGTGTTTGCCTTGGCTTCAGCCTCAGTCTCCAGACAAGCTGTTCAGGTCTCTCTGAGCCATGACACCATCCTGACCAGAACACCACACCCAGAAGTGATGCAGGGGGGACCACACCGCAGCTTGAACCAGCAACCCTCCTGTGCCATACAGCCCCCAGACCACTTGATACAAAATGTGGTATTTTCACATTTGAAGAAGAAGTGTATTTTTCACATCCCATACTGGGAGGCTACAATAACACCAATTACAATAACTTTAATTAATTGATTAGTACAACAGCTCCTTACTGAGATGTAAAAACTGCCATTATGTTGCAGACAGCATGCACCCAGTCTCACTGACACACACACACCTCCCAGAAAGAGAGTGGGAGGAGAAACAGGAGGAACGTTGGGCTGATACCTCCCAACAGAGCCTATCTGCCTCCAGATCAGCTAGCAGCAAGGTGATGATTATCAGCCATCTCCTTTGTTAATGGTAGGTAAAACAGTCACAGAGAGAGGTAATGAAGAGAACCTGATCTCCACAGCAGGTAGAACAGTCACAGAGAGAGGTAATGAAGAGAACATGATCTCCACAGCAGGTAGAACAGTCACAGAGAGAGGTAATGAAGAGAACCTGATCTCCACAGCTGGTAGAACAGTCACAGAGAGAGGTAATGAAGAGAACCTGATCTCCACAGCAGGTAGAACAGTCACAGAGAGAGGTATTGAAGATAACCTGATCTCCACAGCAGGTAGAACAGTCACAGAGAGAGGTAATGAATAGAACCTGATCTCCACAGCTGGTAGAACAGTCACAGAGAGAGGTAGTGAAGAGAACCTGATCTCCACAGCTGGTAGAACAGTCACAGAGAGAGGTAATGAAGAGAACCTGATCTCCACAGCTGGTAGAACAGTCACAGAGAGAGGTAATGAAGAGAACCTGATCTCCACAGCTGGTAGAACAGTCACAGAGAGAGGTAATGAAGAGAACCTGATCTCCACAGCTGGTAGAACAGTCACAGAGAGAGGTAATGAAGAGAACCTGATCTCCACAGCTGGTAGAACAGTCACAGAGAGAGGTAATGAAGAGAACCTGATCTCCACAGCTGGTAGAACAGTCACAGAGAGAGGTAATGAAGAGAACCTGATCTCCACAGCAGGTAGAACAGTCACAGAGAGAGGTAATGAAGAGAACCTGATCTCCACAGCTGGTAGAACAGTCACATAGAGAGGTAATGAAGAGAACCTGATCTCCACAGCTGGTAGAACAGTCACAGAGAGAGGTAATGAAGAGAACCTGATCTCCACAGCTGGTAGAACAGTCACAGAGAGAGGTAATGAAGAGAACCTGATCTCCACAGCTGGTAGAACAGTCACAGAGAGAGGTAATGAAGAGAACCTGATCTCCACAGCTGGTAGAACAGTCACAGAGAGAGGTAATGAAGAGAACCTGATCTCCACAGCTGGTAGAACAGTCACAGAGAGAGGTAATGAAGAGAGCCTGATCTCCACAGCTGGTAGAACAGTCACAGAGAGAGGTAATGAAGAGAACCTGATCTCCACAGCTGGTAGAACAGTCACAGAGAGAGGTAATGAAGATAACCTGATCTCCACAGCTGGTAGAACAGTCACAGAGAGAGGTAATGAAGAGAACCTGATCTCCACAGCTGGTAGAACAGTCACAGAGAGAGGTAATGAAGAGAACCTGATCTCCACAGCTGGTAGAACAGTCACAGAGAGAGGTAATGAAGAGAACCTGATCTCCACAGCAGGTAGAACAGTCACAGAGAGAGGTAATGAAGAGAACCTGATCTCCACAGCTGGTAGAACAGTCACAGAGAGAGGTAATGAAGAGAACCTGATCTCCACAGCAGGTAGAACAGTCACAGAGAGAGGTAATGAAGATAACCTGATCTCCACAGCTGGTAGAACAGTCACAGAGAGAGGTAATGAAGAGAACCTGATCTCCACAGCAGGTAGAACAGTCACAGAGAGAGGTAATGAAGAGAACCTGATCTCCACAGCTGGTAGAACAGTCACAGAGAGAGGTAATGAAGAGAACCTGATCTCCACAGCAGGTAGAACAGTCACAGAAAGAGGTAATGAAGAGAACCTGATCTCCACAGCTGGTAGAACAGTGAAATCCACTTTAAATTGGTGTAGATGAAATAAGGGTTTTTAAGCCTTGAGACAATTGAGACATGGATTGTGTATGTGTGCCATTCAGAGGGTGAACGGCCAAGACAAAATATTTAAGTGCCTTTGAACGGGGTATGGTACTAGGAGCCAGGTGCACAGGTTTGTGTCAAGAACTGCAACGCTGCTGGGTTTTTCATGCTCAACAGTTTCCTATGTGTATCAAGAAATGGTCCACCACCCAAAGGACATCCAGCCAACTTGACAAAACTGTGGGACGCATTGGAGTCAACATGGGCCAGCATCCCTGTTGAACGCTTTCGACAACTTGTAGAGTACATGCGCCAACGAATTGAGGCTGTTCTGAGGGCAAAAGGGGTTGCAACTCAATATTAGGAAGGTGTTCCTAATGTTTTGTACACTCAGTGCTTTATATAGTACTACTTTGGTCAAAAGAAGAACATCATATCCAGTCCCTGCAGTGTGAGTGGATCCACAGAAAAATATCAGGAAAAGTAAAACAGAGAACTAAAAACAAGTCCCTTACTTTCACACCCCGACTCGGAGAAGCAGACTCCACAGAAAACAGCAAGCTGAGTGAGAACCAGACAGACAGTTCATTAGGCTACACACCATGGCTGTGAGGCTTAGCTTTAGTTCTTAATTAAAACAATATGAATAGAAAAGTCCTTGGTTATTAAAGGAACACCTCATGTAGCTTGTTTCCTCCTGTAGTTAGGTTATTAAAGGAACACCTCATGTAGCTTGTTTCCTCCTATAGTTAGGTTATTAAAGGAACACCTCATGTAGCTTGTTTCCTCCTGTAGTTAGGTTATTAAAGGAACACCTCATGTAGCTTGTTTCCTCCTGTAGTTAGGTTATTAAAGGAACACCTCATGTAGCTTGTTTCCTCCTGTAGTTAGGTTATTAAAGGAACACCTCATGTAGCTTGTTTCCTCCTGTAGTTAGGTTATTAAAGGAACACCTCATGTAGCTTGTTTCCTCCTGTAGTTAGGTTATTAAAGGAACACCTCATGTAGCTTGTTTCCTCCTATAGCTAGGTTATTAAAGGAACACCTCATGTAGCTTGTTTCCTCCTGTAGTTAGGTTATTAAAGGAACACCTCATGTAGCTTGTTTCCTCCTATAGTTAGGTTATTAAAGGAACACCTCATGTAGCTTGTTTCCTCCTATAGCTAGGTTATTAAAGGATCACCTCATGTAGCTTGTTTCCTCCTGTAGTTAGGTTATTAAAGGAACACCTCATGTAGCTTGTTTCCTCCTGTAGCTAGGTTATTAAAGGAACACCTCATGTAGCTTGTTTCCTCCTGTAGTTAGGTTATTAAAGGAACACCTCATGTAGCTTGTTTCCTCCTATAGCTAGGTTATTAAAGGAACACCTCATGTAGCTTGTTTCCTCCTGTAGTTAGGTTATTAAAGGAACACCTCATGTAGCTTGTTTCCTCCTATAGCTAGGTTATTACAGGAACACCTCATGTAGCTTGTTTCCTCCTGTAGTTAGGTTATTAAAGGAACACCTCATGTAGCTTGTTTCCTCCTGTAGTTAGGTTATTAAAGGAACACCTCATGTAGCTTGTTTCCTCCTGTAGTTAGGTTATTAAAGGAACACCTCATGTAGCTTGTTTCCTCCTGTAGTTAGGTTATTAAAGGAACACCTCATGTAGCTTGTTTCCTCCTGTAGTTAGGTTATTAAAGGAACACCTCATGTAGCTTGTTTCCTCCTGTAGTTAGGTTATTAAAGGAACACCTCATGTAGCTTGTTTCCTCCTGTAGTTAGGTTATTAAAGGAACACCTCATGTAGCTTGTTTCCTCCTGTAGTTAGGTTATTAAAGGAACACCTCATGTAGCTTGTTTCCTCCTATAGTTAGGTTATTAAAGGAACACCTCATGTAGCTTGTTTCCTCCTATAGCTAGGTTATTAAAGGAACACCTCATGTAGCTTGTTTCCTCCTGTAGTTAGGTTATTAAAGGAACACCTCATGTAGCTTGTTTCCTCCTATAGCTAGGTTATTAAAGGAACACCTCATGTAGCTTGTTTCCTCCTGTAGTTAGGTTATTAAAGGAACACCTCATGTAGCTTGTTTCCTCCTGTAGCTAGGTTATTAAAGGAACACCTCATGTAGCTTGTTTCCTCCTGTAGTTAGGTTATTAAAGGAACACCTCATGTAGCTTGTTTCCTCCTGTAGTTAGGTTATTAAAGGAACACCTCATGTAGCTTGTTTCCTCCTGTAGTTAGGTTATTAAAGGAACACCTCATGTAGCTTGTTTCCTCCTGTAGTTAGGTTA
Organism: Coregonus lavaretus; assembly: GCF_964263955.1. Lineage (NCBI taxonomy): Eukaryota > Metazoa > Chordata > Actinopteri > Salmoniformes > Salmonidae > Coregonus > Coregonus lavaretus. Next base: position 32,236 of record NW_028160651.1, on the reverse strand, counting down.
TTAAAGGAACACCTCATGTAGCTTGTTTCCTCCTGTAGTTAGGTTATTAAAGGAACACCTCATGTAGCTTGTTTCCTCCTGTAGTTAGGTTATTAAAGGAACACCTCATGTAGCTTGTTTCCTCCTGTAGTTAGGTTATTAAAGGAACACCTCATGTAGCTTGTTTCCTCCTATAGCTAGGTTATTAAAGGAACACCTCATGTAGCTTGTTTCCTCCTATAGCTAGGTTATTAAAGGAACACCTCATGTAGCTTGTTTCCTCCTGTAGTTAGGTTATTAAAGGAACACCTCATGTAGCTTGTTTCCTCCTATAGCTAGGTTATTAAAGGAACACCTCATGTAGCTTGTTTCCTCCTGTAGTTAGGTTATTAAAGGAACACCTCATGTAGCTTGTTTCCTCCTATAGTTAGGTTATTAAAGGAACACCTCATGTAGCTTCTTTTATTAGTAATAGTAGCTGCACTACTGGGCTCTGGTCTAAAGTAGTGCACTATAAAGGGAATAGGGTGCCATTTGGGATGCAGTCAGAGAGAGGCTGATGGTTGAATGGATCCGGTGGAGGGCCGGTGTTGTAAGTATCAAATCAAATCACATTTTATTTGCCACATGCGCCGAATACAACAAGTGTAGACATTACTGTGAAATGCTTACTTACAAGCCCTTAACCAACAATACATTTATTTTTTAATTAAAAAGTGAAATAAAACAACAACAACAAAAAAGTGTTGAGAAAAAAAGAGCAGAAGTAAAATAAAATAACAGTAGGGAGGCTATATATACAGGGGGGTACCGGTGCAGAGTCAATGTGCGGGGGCACCGGCTAGTTGAGATAATATGTACATGTGGGTAGAGTTAAAGTGACTATGCATAAATAATTAACAGAGTAGCAGCAGTGTAAAAAGAGGGGGTGGGGGGTCAGTGCAAATAGTCTGGGTAGCCATGATTAGCTATTCAGGAGTCTTATGGCTTGGGGGTAGAAGCTGTTGAGAAGCCTTTTGAACCTAGACTTGGCGCTCCGGTACCGCTTGCCGTGCGGTAGCAGAGAGAACAGTCTATGACTAGGGTGGCTGGAGTCTTTGACAATTTTGAGGGCCTTCCTCTGACACCGCCTGGTATAGAGGTCCTGGATGGCAGGAAGCTTGGCCCCAGTGATGTACTGGGCCGTACGCACTACCCTCTGTAGTGCCTTGCGGTCGGAGGCCGAGCAGTTGCCATACCAGGCGGTGATGCAACCAGTCAGGATGCTCTCGATGGTGCAGCTGTATAACTTTTTGAGGGTCTGAGGACCCATGCCACATCTTTTCAGTCTCCTGAGGGGGAATAGGCTTTGTCGTTCCTTCTTCACGACTGTCTTGGTGTGTTTGGACCATGATAGTTTGTTGGTGATGTGGACACCAAGGAACTTGAAGCTCTCAACCTGTTCCACTACAGCTCCGTCGATGAGAATGGGGGCGTGCTCAGTCCTCTTCTTTTTCCTGTAGTCCACAATCATCTCCTTTGTCTTGGTGACGTTGAGGGAGAGGTTGTTATCCTGGCACCACACGGCCAGGTCTCTGACCTCCTCCCTATAGGCTGTCTCATCGTTGTCGGTGATCAGGCCTACCACTGTTGTGTCGTCGGCAAACTTAATGATGGTGTTGGAGTCGTGCCTGGCCATGCAGTCATGGGTGAACAGGGAGTACTGGAGGGGACTGAGCACGCACCCCTGCAGTGCATCCACCAACGAAGTGCTCGGAGCAGGTGCTCGGAGCAGGTGTGATTTGCAGTTGAAGAACAAGCAAACGTATGACCCCTGGCTTGTCATGCAGAATTCAAAGTTGGGCTGTACAACATGCAAAAAGGTAGAGCGCTTCGGTCTAGAAACGACTGCAGGGATTAAACTACCAAAACAGTGGGTGGAATGGACAGTAAATGAACATCCTCTGTATCAGATGTAAAAACAACAAAGAGCCCTCAGAAAAAAAGGTTTTTCAACAGGCCTGAACCAAGGCACATTTGCTGGCAGCAAGCCTTGAAGACAAGGCTAGAGAGGACACCCAGGTTATAGTGAACACTCAACATGAAAAAAGACACTCCAGCTACAGTCTTCAGAACAGCCTTAGGAGGCTAAACGTCACAGCGACAGGCCTGCTCATGGCTTGGAGCAAGAAATGGACTCTCAGGAGTTAAATGGACTTGACATGGGGAGAGTCATTGTGGGAGATTTTGAAAACTAAGGTAGGATTTTTTTCCCTTTACCTTCACAGCACAGAACAAGTTTGTAATCATAATATGTGCTTCATATTATCACATAGGCAGGAGGCTGAAACATTCTCATGTGTGTGTTCTGCTGTAGCCTACATTGATTTATTTTATTTGAAGTTATATTCCGATATTTGTTCTACTGCTACATTGATGTCTTAAAAATTATATGAAATTGGGGTCTTGTAAGGCCCACGGCTGAGTATGTGTGCACATGCATTCGGCGGGTGTTCTGCAGTGTCGTCTAAAAATGTTGCCTGTTCATTGATGTCAAGAAAATTAGGCTATAAGAAGTTCTGACTTGTGTAAGACCGCCGCAGCTATACTCAGGTTTGTGGGCATTCTGCAGTGACGTCTAAAATGCTTTGAATTAATCAGCACCTTGGAGAGGGCTGTCCGCTTCACCACCATAGATAGGAGGCTACTGGGAGAGGGCTGTCCGCTTCACCACCATAGATAGGAGGCTACTGGGAGAGTGCTGTCCGTTTCACCACCATAGATAGGAGGCTACTGGGAGAGGGCTGTCCGTTTCACCACCATAGATAGGAGGCTACTGGGAGAGGGCTGTCCGTTTCACCACCATAGATAGTAGACTACTGGGAGAGTGCTGTCCGTTTCACCACCATAGATAGATGGGATACCTGGAGAGTGCTGTCCGTTTCACCACCATAGATAGGAGGCTACTGGGAGAGGGCTGTCCATTTCACCACTATAGATAGGAGGCTACTGGGAGAGTGCTGTCCATTTCACCACCATAGATAGATGGGATACCTGGAGAGGGCTGTCCGTTTCACCACCATAGATAGGAGGCTACTGGGAGAGGGCTGTCCATTTCACCACCATAGATAGGAGGCTACTGGGAGAGTGCTGTCCATTTCACCACCATAGATAGATGGGATACCTGGAGAGTGCTGTCCGTTTCACCACCATAGATAGGAGGCTACTGGGAGAGGGCTGTCCGTTTCACCACCATAGATAGGAGGCTACTGGGAGAGGGCTGTCCGTTTCACCACCATAGATAGATGGGATACCTGGAGAGTGCTGTCCGTTTCACCACCATAGATAGGAGGCTACTGGGAGAGGGCTGTCCGTTTCACCACCATAGATAGGAGGCTACTGGGAGAGGGCTGTCCGTTTCACCACCATAGATAGATGGGATACCTGGAGAGTGCTGTCCGTTTCACCACCATAGATAGGAGGCTACTGGGAGAGGGCTGTCCGTTTCACCACCATAGATAGGAGGCTACTGGGAGAGGGCTGTCCGTTTCACCACCATAGATAGTAGACTACTGGGAGAGGGCTGTCCGTTTCACCACCATAGATAGGAGGCTACTGGGAGAGGGCTGTCCGTTTCACCACCATAGATAGGAGGCTACTGGGAGAGGGCTGTCCGTTTCACCACCATAGATAGTAGACTACTGGGAGAGGGCTGTCCGTTTCACCACCATAGATAGTAGACTACTGGGAGAGGGCTGTCCGTTTCACCACCATAGATAGTAGACTACTGGGAGAGGGCTGTCCGTTTCACCACCATAGATAGGAGAGGGCTGTCCATTTCACCACCATAGATAGGAGGCTACTTGGAGAGGGCTGTCCGTTTCACCACCATAGATAGTAGGCTACTGGGAGAGGGCTGTCCATTTCACCACCATAGATAGGAGGCTACTGGGAGAGGGCTGTCCGTTTCACCACCATAGATAGGAGGCTACTGGGAGAGGGCTGTCCGTTTCACCACCATAGATAGGAGGCTACTGGGAGAGGGCTGTCCGTTTCACCACCATAGATAGTAGACTACTGGGAGAGGGCTGTCCGTTTCACCACCATAGATAGGAGGCTACTGGGAGAGGGCTGTCCGTTTCACCACCATAGATAGGAGGCTACTGGGAGAGGGCTGTCCGTTTCACCACCATAGATAGGAGGCTACTGGGAGAGGGCTGTCCGTTTCACCACCATAGATAGTAGGCTACTGGGAGAGGGCTGTCCATTTCACCACCATAGATAGGAGGCTACTGGGAGAGGGCTGTCCGTTTCACCACCATAGATAGTAGACTACTGGGAGAGGGCTGTCCGTTTCACCACCATAGATAGGAGAGGGCTGTCCATTTCACCACCATAGATAGGAGGCTACTTGGAGAGGGCTGTCCGCTTCACCACCATAGATAGTAGGCTACTGGGAGAGGGCTGTCCGTTTCACCACCATAGATAGTAGACTACTGGGAGAGGGCTGTCCGTTTCACCACCATAGATAGGAGGCTACTGGGAGAGGGCTGTCCGTTTCACCACCATAGATAGGAGGCTACTGGGAGAGGGCTGTCCGTTTCACCACCATAGATAGGAGGCTACTGGGAGAGGGCTGTCCGTTTCACCACCATAGATAGTAGACTACTGGGAGAGGGCTGTCCGTTTCACCACCATAGATAGGAGAGGGCTGTCCATTTCACCACCATAGATAGGAGGCTACTTGGAGAGGGCTGTCCGCTTCACCACCATAGATAGTAGGCTACTGGGAGAGGGCTGTCCGTTTCACCACCATAGATAGTAGAATACTGGGAGAGGGCTGTCCGTTTCACCACCATAGATAGGAGGCTACTGGGAGAGGGCTGTCCGTTTCACCACCATAGATAGGAGGCTACTGGGAGAGGGCTGTCCGTTTCACCACCATAGATAGGAGGCTACTGGGAGAGGGCTGTCCGTTTCACCACCATAGATAGTAGGCTACTGGGAGAGGGCTGTCCATTTCACCACCATAGATAGGAGGCTACTGGGAGAGGGCTGTCCGTTTCACCACCATAGATAGTAGACTACTGGGAGAGGGCTGTCCGTTTCACCACCATAGATAGGAGAGGGCTGTCCATTTCACCACCATAGATAGGAGGCTACTGGGAGAGGGCTGTCCATTTCACCACCATAGATAGGAGGCTACTGGGAGAGGGCTGTCCGTTTCACCACCATAGATAGTAGACTACTGGGAGAGGGCTGTCCGTTTCACCACCATAGATAGGAGAGGGCTGTCCGCTTCACCACCATAGATAGTAGGCTACTGGGAGAGGGCTGTCCGTTTCACCACCATAGATAGGAGGCTACTGGGAGAGGGCTGTCCGTTTCACCACCATAGATAGATGGGATACCTGGAGAGGGCTGTCCGTTTCACCACCATAGATAGGAGAGGGCTGTCCATTTCACCACCATAGATAGGAGGCTACTTGGAGAGGGCTGTCCGCTTCACCACCATAGATAGTAGGCTACTGGGAGAGGGCTGTCCGTTTCACCACCATAGATAGGAGGCTACTGGGAGAGGGCTGTCCGTTTCACCACCATAGATAGATGGGATACCTGGAGAGTGCTGTCCGTTTCACCACCATAGATAGTAGGCTACTTGGAGAGGGCTGTCCGTTTCACCACCATAGATAGATGGGATACCTGGAGAGTGCTGTCCGTTTCACCACCATAGATAGTAGGCTACTTGGAGAGGGCTGTCCATTTCACCACCATAGATAGATGGGATACCTGGAGAGTGCTGTCCGTTTCACCACCATAGATAGTAGGCTACTGGGAGAGGGCTGTCCGTTTCACCACCATAGATAGGAGGCTACTGGGAGAGGGCTGTCCGTTTCACCACCATAGATAGTAGACTACTGGGAGAGGGCTGTCCGTTTCACCACCATAGATAGGAGGCTACTGGGAGAGGGCTGTCCGTTTCACCACCATAGATAGGAGGCTACTGGGAGAGGGCTGTCCGTTTCACCACCATAGATAGGAGGCTACTGGGAGAGGGCTGTCCGTTTCACCACCATAGATAGTAGACTACTGGGAGAGGGCTGTCCGTTTCACCACCATAGATAGTAGACTACTGGGAGAGGGCTGTCCGTTTCACCACCATAGATAGTAGACTACTGGGAGAGGGCTGTCCGTTTCACCACCATAGATAGGAGAGGGCTGTCCATTTCACCACCATAGATAGGAGGCTACTGGGAGAGTGCTGTCCGTTTCACCACCATAGATAGGAGGCTACTGGGAGAGGGCTGTCCGTTTCACCACCATAGATAGTAGGCTACTGGGAGAGGGCTGTCCGTTTCACCACCATAGATAGGAGGCTACTGGGAGAGGGCTGTCCGTTTCACCACCATAGATAGTAGACTACTGGGAGAGGGCTGTCCGTTTCACCACCATAGATAGGAGAGGGCTGTCCGTTTCACCACCATAGATAGATGGGATACCTGGAGAGTGCTGTCCGTTTCACCACCATAGATAGGAGGCTACTGGGAGAGGGCTGTCCGTTTCACCACCATAGATAGGAGGCTACTGGGAGAGGGCTGTCCGTTTCACCACCATAGATAGTAGACTACTGGGAGAGGGCTGTCCGTTTCACCACTATAGATAGATGGGATACCTGGAGAGGGCTGTCCGTTTCACCACCATAGATAGGAGGCTACTGGGAGAGTGCTGTCCATTTCACCACCATAGATAGGAGGCTACTGGGAGAGTGCTGTCCATTTCACCACCATAGAGGAGAGTGCTGTCCATTTCACCACCATAGAGGAGAGTGCTGTCCATTTCACCACCATAGAGGAGAGTGCTGTCCATTTCACCACCATAGATAGTAGACTACTGGGAGAGGGCTGTCCATTTCACCACCATAGAGGAGAGTGCTGTCCGTTTCACCACCATAGAGGAGAGTGCTGTCCATTTCACCACCATAGATAGGAGGCTACTGGGAGAGGGCTGTCCATTTCACCACCATAGAGGAGAGTGCTGTCCATTTCACCACCATAGAGGAGAGTGCTGTCCATTTCACCACCATAGATAGTAGACTACTGGGAGAGGGCTGTCCGTTTCACCACCATAGAGGAGAGTGCTGTCCATTTCACCACCATAGATAGTAGGCTACTTGGAGAGGGCTGTCCGTTTCACCACCATAGATAGGAGGCTACTGGGAGAGGGCTGTCCGTTTCACCACCATAGATAGGAGGCTACTGGGAGAGGGCTGTCCGTTTCACCACCATAGATAGTAGACTACTGGGAGAGGGCTGTCCGTTTCACCACCATAGATAGATGGGATACCTGGAGAGGGCTGTCCGTTTCACCACCATAGATAGATGGGATACCTGGAGAGGGCTGTCCGTTTCACCACCATAGATAGGAGGCTACTTGGAGAGGGCTGTCCGTTTCACCACCATAGATAGGAGGCTACTTGGAGAGGGCTGTCCGTTTCACCACCATAGAGGAGAGTGCTGTCCGTTTCACCACCATAGATAGGAGGCTACTGGGAGAGGGCTGTCCGTTTCACCACCATAGATAGGAGGCTACTGGGAGAGGGCTGTCCGTTTCACCACCATAGATAGGAGGCTACTGGGAGAGGGCTGTCCGTTTCACCACCATAGATAGTAGACTACTGGGAGAGGGCTGTCCATTTCACCACCATAGAGGAGAGTGCTGTCCGTTTCACCACCATAGAGGAGAGTGCTGTCCATTTCACCACCATAGATAGTAGACTACTGGGAGAGGGCTGTCCATTTCACCACCATAGATAGTAGGCTACTGGGAGAGGGCTGTCCGTTTCACCACCATAGATAGTAGACTACTGGGAGAGGGCTGTCCGTTTCACCACCATAGATAGGAGGCTACTGGGAGAGTGCTGTCCGTTTCACCACCATAGAGGAGAGGGCTGTCCGTTTCACCACCATAGAGGAGAGTGCTGTCCGTTTCACCACCATAGATAGGAGGCTACTTGGAGAGGGCTGTCCGTTTCACCACCATAGAGGAGAGGGCTGTCCGTTTCACCACCATAGAGGAGAGTGCTGTCCGTTTCACCACCATAGATAGTAGACTACTGGGAGAGGGCTGTCCATTTCACCACCATAGATAGTAGACTACTGGGAGAGGGCTGTCCGTTTCACCACCATAGATAGGAGGCTACTTGGAGAGGGCTGTCCGTTTCACCACCATAGAGGAGAGGGCTGTCCGTTTCACCACCATAGAGGAGAGTGCTGTCCGTTTCACCACCATAGATAGGAGGCTACTTGGCTGCTAAGTTGTGTTTGACACTTTCTTTCTCAATGTGTTCCGGTACCTCAGAGCCTCCCTGATACCCCCCCCCCCCCCTTCTCACGCTCACTGTGTGTTCCCGGACCTCCCGATTTACAAATGAAGCACTGCTGGCCATCCTGCACAGTGCCAACCGTAGCCCCCCCCTGGGGCCGGTTAGTTACCCAGCTAGAAGGCTGAAGGCCTAATCCCCAACCCTTCCTCCTGTCAGTGTGTTTGGGCTGGGTATCCTGCTAGCCATGTCCCCCAAGGGTTAACCAGCTTGAAGGCCTGATCCGCAACCCTCCCTCCTGTCAGTGTGACCTCTGACCCTTGCAAGAGGAAACAGGAAGTGGCTGAGCGGTGTGTTAGAGATAACTGAGGTGCATCCTCGCTGGGTGACTGACAGGGGGATGGCAGGGATGTTACTCAGGGATACAACACACTTCCTCCCCAGGTGCACTGTGCTAACCCCCACTACAACCCCTCAGGCCTGGCCTAGTGCTAACCCCCACTACAACCCCTCAGGCCTGGCCTAGTGCTAACCCCCACTACAACCCCTCAGGCCTGGCCTAGTGCTAACCCCCACTACAACCCCTCAGGCCTGGCTGTGCTAACCCCCACTACAAGCCCTCAGGCCTGGCCTAGTGCTAACCCCCACTACAACCCCTCAGGCCTGGCCTAGTGCTAACCCCCACTACAACCCCTCAGGCCTGGCCTAGTGCTAACCCCCACTACAACCCCTCAGGCCTGGCTGTGCTAACCCCCACTACAACCCCTCAGGCCTGGCTGTGCTAACCCCCACTACAACCCCTCAGGCCTGGCTGTGCTAACCCCCACTACAACCCCTCAGGCCTGGCCTAGTGCTAACCCCCACTACAACCCCTCAGGCCTGGCCTAGTGCTAACCCCCACTACAACCCCTCAGGCCTGGCCTAGTTAGTCACAGCTAAATCCTCGTCAACATCTGCAACAATGCAACTATGTTTATGTGTTGGTTTTTACTTTGATGAGGTAAACTCTTCACTATCCCTCATCCTAAGGCTACGGCCATTCAGAGACTCATGAACACGGAGGAAATCGTATATCATGAATTCATTAATTGTCCGTTTTTGTCTGTCAAAAGTTAAAATCACCACTCCACTATTTTCGGACGAGCTGCATACGACAGGAAGGTAGACATATTGTGAATTGTTTTGTTTTGATGGACAATGGTCCATCTTTTGTCAACAGATGCCTCCCATTTAAAAACCATTGGCTCAATCTGTAATTTTCAGACCCAAAATCTGTGTTGCAGTAAGCCATAAACAGACCACAGACATCATAAGACATGAGAACTGTGTTTGTCAAAGAAGGCAACTTGATTTGGTTTATTGATTATTTTTATTGACATCTTCCAATAAACATTTGGCTTTTTCTGATTAGAATAAAATCAGTCCTTCATTTAAGCTGATGAGTACAGATTGATTGAGATATGTAAAATGTCCAGTATTCATATTTCTAGATTTGGAGAAAGAGCATAATGTTAGTACCTGGATATGTATTGGGTTATATGGTGAATTCATTTCTAAATCAAAACAAAATTAAAAAAGTACTGTGATGAAATAAAAGTAATACTATTTTGAAAGCTATATTGAACCGATTAAAAATAAAAAGAGATTGCATAAAAAGGTGAGAAGGCATAACATAGGCCCTGATGAGAAAGCAGGGTGATTTAAAGGTGAGAAGGCATAACATAGGCCCTGATGAGAAAGCAGGGTGATTTAAAGGTGAGGAGGCATAACATAGGCCCTGATGAGAAAGCAGGGTGATTTAAAGGTGAGGAGGCATAACATAGGCCCTGATGAGAAAGCAGGGTGATTTAAAGGTGAGGAGGCATAACATAGGCCCTGATGAGAAAGCAGGGTGATTTAAAGGTGAGGAGGCATAACATAGGCCCTGATGAGAAAGCAGGGTGATTTAAAGGTGAGGAGGCATAACATAGGCCCTGATGAGAAAGCAGGGTGATTTAAAGGTGAGGAGGCATAACATAGGCCCTGATGAGAAAGCAGGGTGATTTAAAGGTGCAGGCATAACATAGGCCCTGATGAGAAAGCAGGGTGATTTAAAGGTGAGAAGGCATAACATAGGCCCTGATGAGAAAGCAGGGTGATTTAAAGGTGCAGTGTAATTATGGCACCAAGTGATTTATCGATATCTACAGAGACTCCTAAAGACAGGAGGAAACATCCAGTAATGGACAACGGGCCACATTTAGTCAAAAAGAGAGAGACAGGCATATGGCTGATACTTAAAGATGCATTATGCAGAAATCACTCAGCCATTTCCTGGTTGCTAAAACTCTAACAGTTCGCCTACTTTCTGTTTACGTTACAAAATAAGAGAGTACAATGATTCTCTACACTATACTATCTAAACCGCTGTGAATATATATTTTCCATAACCAAAAATATTGTATTTTCAGCTGTTTGAAGCTGGTGGACAAAACCGAAAGCAAAAGACGCAAAAACAAAACTTAGGAACGGGAAGCAGAGAAATAGTAGAACATAGAACAGATCTACCGCTTCTTAGACTTGTTTTCAAGCTGAATTATAGATCTATAACTCATATTTCTATGTGAATTTGGTCAGGTCGCCGAAAAAGTAACATATAGCCACTTTAAAAACAGCATTTATTAGAACAGGTCTATTGCACCTTTATAAATGAGACCACTTCGTGATGTCCATGAAATAAGATACTGCATGCTGATAGAGAGGGTCAAGGTGATGGTAGATGTATCATGGCAACTGTTCCATTGCAAAACCCTCTGGAAGTAAATGCCTCAGAGGTGATATGGAGCATTTTGGTTATACAGACTTGGGAAGCTCACAGAGTAGACGCTTTGGGCAAACATTACATCAACTGGCAAATCAAGATCCAAGGACCAGAGAAACCCATCTCAAAGACACCAGTCATGACCAGGGGGAGCGTGTAGGAGCATTATGGGCTGTGGTTTCTGACTGTAGTCATTGATACACCTGTCCTAATAGGTCAGATCAACAGGAGGATAGTGTAGCAGCTGGATGGGCTGTGGTTTCTGGTTAGTATCACTGACACAGGGGCTAAAGAACGGCAGCACTCTGCCTCTGGGGCCGTTGCTAAAGGTGTACAGGAGACTCATGTCATCAGCGTTATAGAAGGACACCTTCCTCTCATCACAGTCCAGGAACACCCCTATCCTCTGGGGAGACCACCCAACCTGCAGGACACAAGATGGAGGGGAGAGAGAGACAACAAGATGATATCAGGGTGAAGCAGTACTGGATCAATGTGTTTTAAAGAGCCACTTCCGTTCCAATACTCTACGGGTCTCACATACACGCTTAGAAAAAAAAGGTTCCAAAACGCTTCTTGGCTGTCCCCACGGGAGAACCTTTTGAAGAACCCGAAGAACCCTTTTGGGTTCCAGGTAGAACTCCTTTGGATTCCATGTAGAACTTTTTGTGGAAGGGGTTCTACATGGAACACAATAGGGTTCTACATGGAACTCAATAGGGTTCTACATGGAACTCAATAGGGTTCTACATGGAACTCAATAGGGTTCTACATGGAACTCAATAGGGTTCTACATGGAACTCAATAGGGTTCTACATGGAACTCAATAGGGTTCTACATGGAACTCAATAGGGTTCTACATGGAACTCAATAGGGTTCTACATGGAACTCAATAGGGTTCTACATGGAACTCAATAGGGTTCTACATGGAACTCAATAGGGTTCTACATGGAACTCAATAGGGTTCTACATGGAACTCAATTGGGTTCTACATGGAACCCAAAAGGGTTCTTCTAAAGGTTTCTCCTGTGAGGACAGCTGAAGAAGAGTCTACACTTGAGTTTCAATAAACCCTGAAGTGTCCCTACTGCACTGCAGAGGATCCCACCTGGAGCCGTGTCCAGGGCTGTGTGCCTGCCGAGTACTGGTCTCCCTCTCTCAGTCGTAGGGTCCAGTAACCGCTTTCAGGACTTAGCTTGACCCGGGCCTGACGGTCAACCCTCTCTGACGCCACACCCAGGTCCCACTTGGCCTTGCTACCCACTCCTACCTAGAGGGAGGGAGGAAATAAATACCACAATCACCCTGTTATAGAATAAACACTGATAGACTAGTGTCCTGTCCAGGGGGGGTACTGTACATCAAGCTGTCTCACTACAGAAACCGGAGATAGACTAGTGTCCTGTCCAGGGGGTGTCCTGCTGCCTCACTACAGAAACAGGAGATAGACTAGTGTCCTGTCCAGGGGGTGTACTGGTACATCAAGCTGTCTCACTACAGAAACAGGAGATAGACTAGTGTCCTGTCCAGGGGGTGTACTGTACATCAAGCTGTCTCACTACAGAAACAGGAGATAGACTAGTGTCCTGTCCAGGGGGTGTCCTGTACATCAAGCTGTCTCACTACAGAAACAGGAGATAGACTAGTGTCCTGTCCAGGGGGTGTACTGGTACATCAAGCTGTCTCACTACAGAAACAGGAGATAGACTAGTGTCCTGTCCAGGGGGTGTACTGTACATCAAGCTGTCTCACTACAGAAACAGGAGATAGACTAGTGTCCTGTCCAGGGGGTGTACTGGTACATCAAGCTGTCTCACTACAGAAACAGGAGATAGACTAGTGTCCTGTCCAGGGGGTGTACTGTACATCAAGCTGTCTCACTACAGAAACAGGAGATAGACTAGTGTCCTGTCCAGGGGGTGTCCTGTACATCAAGCTGTCTCACTACAGAAACAGGAGATAGACTAGTGTCCTGTCCAGGGGGTGTACTGGTACATCAAGCTGTCTCACTACAGAAACAGGATAGCCTTGTCTGAGCCAGAACTACTTTACAATACAATAAAAGGCCACTTTAAAATGTACAGTTTTGTCACACAACACAATACCACAGCTGTCTCAAGTCCACCAGAGCTGTTGGCAGAGAATGTAATGTTGATTTCTCTACCATAAGCCGCCTCCAACATGGCTTTACGTCCAACCGGCCTCACAACCGTAGACAACGTGTAACCACGCCAGCCCAGGACCTCCACATCTTTTGGTTACTACATGATTCCATATGTGTTATTTCATAGTTTTGATGTCTTCACTATTATTCTACAATGTAAAAAATAGTAAAAATAAAGAAAAACCCTTGAATGTGTGTGTGTGTGTGTGGGGGGGCGGGGGGGTTGGTAGATAGATTTATACACACACACCTATCAACCTACACGACCAAAAGTATGTCGACACCTGCTCGACGAACATCTCATTCCATAATCCTGGGCATTAATATGGAGTTGGTCCCCCTTTGCTGCTATAACAGCCTCCACTCTTCTGGGAAGGCTTTCCACTAGATGTTGGAACATTGCTGTGGGGACTTGCTTCCATTCAGCCACAAGAGCATTAGTGAGGTCGGGCACTGATGTTGGGAGATTAGGCCTGGCTCGCAGTCGGTGTTCCAATTCATCCCAAAGGTGTTCGATGGGGTTGAGGTCAGGGCTCTGTGCAGGCCAGTCAAGTTCTTCCATACCGATCTCGACAAACCAATTCTGTATGGACCTCGCTTTGTGCACGGGGGTATTGTGATGCTGAAACAGGAAAGGGCCTTCCCCAAACTGTTGCCACAAAGTTCCACCAAACTTTACAGTTGGCACTATGCATTGGAGCAGGTAACGTTCTCCTGGCATCCGCCAAACCCAGATTCGTCCGTCGGCCTGCCAGATGGTGAAGCATGATTCATCACTCCAGAGAACGCGTTTCCACTGCTCCAGAGTCCAATGGCAGCGAGCTTTACACCACTCCAGCCGACGCTTGGCAGTGCGCATGGTGATCTTAGGCTTGGGTGTGGCTACTCGGCCATGGAAACCCATTTAATGAAGCTCCTGATGAACAGTTCTTGTGCTGATGTTGCTTCTAGAGGCAGTTTGGAACTCGGTAGTGAGTGTTGCAACCGAGGACAGACGATTTTTACGCGTTTCAGCACTTGGCGGTCCCGTTCTGTGAGCTTATGTGGCCTACCACTTTGCAGCTGAGCCATTGTTGCTCCTAGACGTTTCCACTTCACAATAATAGCACTTACAGTTGACCGGGGCAGCTCTAGCAGGGCAGAAATTTGATGAACTGACTTGTTGGAAAGATGGCATCCTATGACGGTGCCACATTGAAAGTCACTGAGCTCTTCAGTACGGCCATTCTACTGACAATGTTTGTCTATGGAGATTGCATGGTGGTGTGCTCGATTTTATACACCTGTCAGCAACGGGTGTGGCTGAAATAACCGAATCCACTAATTTGAAGGGGTGTCCACATACGTTTGTATATATAGTGTATACAGTGCATTCGGACCCATACAGTATTCAGACCCCTTCACTTTTTCCACATTTTGTTGCGTTACAACCTTATTCTAAAATTTATTAAATTATTTTTCCTCAATCTACACACAATACCCCATAATGACAAAGCGAAAACAGATTTTTAGACTTTTTTGCTAATTTATTAAAAACAGAAATACCTTATTTACATAAGTATTCAGACCCTTTGCTATGAGACTCGAAATTGAGCTCAGGTGCATCCTGTTTCCATTGATCATCCTTGAGATGTTTCTACGACTTGATTGGAGTCCTGCTGTGGTGATTCAATTGATTGGACATGATTTGGAAAGGCACATACGTGTCGAGGCACAGATCTGGGGAAGGGTACCAAAACATGTCTGCAGCATTGAAGGTCCCCAAGAACACAGTGGCCTCCATCATTCTTAAATGGAAGAAGTTTGGAACCACCAAGACTCTTCCTAGAGCTGGCCGCCCGGCCAAACTGAGCAATCGGGGGAGAAGGGCCTTGGCCAAGAACCCGATGGTCACTCTGACAGAAGTCCAGAGTTCCTATGTGGAGATGGGAGAACCTTCCAGAAGGACAACCATCTCTTCAGAAACTCCCAAAATACTGGTGTGCCAAGCTTGTAACGTCATACCCAAGAAGACTCGAGGCTGTAATCGCTGCCAAAGCTGCTTCAACAAAGTATTGAGTAAAGGGTCTGAATACTTACGTAAATGTAAACATTTTTTTTATTTCTAATAAATTTGCAAACATTACTAACAACCTGTTTTTGCTTTGTCATTATGGGGTAGATTGATGAGGGGGGGGGAAACAATTTAATCAATTTTAGAATAAGGCTGTAACGTAACAAAATGTGGAAAAAGTCTAGGGGTCTGCACTATATATGCCACCCTACCTCCCAGTAGTGGCGTCCAGCTTGGAAGCCCTGAGCACCCAGCACGTTGACACACTGTAGGAACCTCTTAGGGTTGGACGGGTAGGGGACCATGCCATCACAGTCTACTGCTACGGTTCTGTCTCTGGACACATAGACACTGGGGTGGGCCGTGTCCACATCAAACGTTACCGGGGCCAGACCTGAGGGGAGAGGGGTTACATGAAGGTTCAATGCTTTTCAGTTGGACCTGAGGGGAGAAGGGTTACATAGACACTGGGGTGGGCCGTGTCCACATCAAACGTTACCGGGGCCAGACCTGAGGGGAGAAGGGTTACATAGACACTGGGGTGGGCCGTGTCCACATCAAACGTTACGCGGGCCAGACCTGAGGGGAGAGGGGTTACATAGACACTGGGGTGGGCCGTGTCCACATCAAACGTTACCGGGGACAGACCTGGGGGGAGAAGGGTTACATAGACACTGGGGTGGGCCGTGTCCACATCAAACGTTACCGGGGACAGACCTGGGGGGAGAGGGGTTACATAGACACTGGGGTGGGCCGTGTCCACATCAAACGTTACCGGGGCCAGACCTGGGGGGAGAAGGGTTACATAGACACTGGGGTGGGCCGTGTCCACATCAAACGTTACCGGGGCCAGACCTGAGGGGAGAAGGGTTACATGGAGGTTCAATGCTTTTCAGTTGGACCTGTGGGGAGAAGGGTTACATGGAGGTTCAATGTTTTCTTAGGTTGAGCTAGAGGAACAGGTTACTGAGTTACTAGGTTACTGAGGTTACTGAGTTACTAGGTTACTGAGGTTACTGAGTTACTAGGTTACTGAGGTTACTGAGTTACTAGGTTACTGAGTTACTAGGTTACTGAGTTACTAGGTTACTGAGTTACTAGGTTACTGAGGTTACTGAGTTACTAGGTTACTGAGGTTACTGAGTTACTAGGTTACTGAGGTTACTGAGTTACTAGGTTACTGAGGTTACTGAGTTACTAGGTTACTGAGGTTACTGAGTTACTAGGTTACTGAGGTTACTGAGTTACTAGGTTACTGAGGTTACTGAGTTACTAGGTTACTGAGGTTACTGAGGTTACTGAGTTACTAGGTTACTGAGGTTACTGAGTTACTAGGTTACTGAGGTTACTGAGTTACTAGGTTACTGAGGTTACTGAGTTACTAGGTTACTGAGGTTACTGAGTTACTAGGTTACTGAGGTTACTGAGTTACTAGGTTACTGAGGTTACTGAGGTTACTGAGTTACTAGGTTACTGAGGTTACTGAGTTACTAGGTTACTGAGGTTACTGAGTTACTAGGTTACTGAGGTTACTGAGTTACTAGGTTACTGAGGTTACTGAGTTACTAGGTTACTGAGGTTACTGAGGTTACTGAGTTACTAGGTTACTGAGGTTACTGAGTTACTAGGTTACTGAGGTTACTGAGTTACTAGGTTACTGAGTTACTACTTTATATGATGTGCTTCTAAGTCTGAATATATTTGTACGGCTTACTTCTATTAACACGTCTGGATATATTTGTACGGCTTACTTCTATTAAGACGTCTGGATGTATTTGTACGGCTTACTTCTATTAAGACGTCTGGATGTATTTGTACGGCTTACTTCTATTAAGACGTCTGGATATATTTGTCCGGCTTACTTCTATTAAGACGTCTGGATATATTTGTACGGCTTACTTCTATTAAGACGTCTGGATATATTTGTACGGCTTACTTCTATTAAGACGTCTGGATATATTTGTACGGCTTACTTCTATTAAGACGTCTGGATGTATTTGTACGGCTTACTTCTATTAACACGTCTGGATATATTTGTACGGCTTACTTCTATTAAGACGTCTGGATGTATTTGTACGGCTTACTTCTATTAAGACGTCTGGATATATTTGTAAGGCTTACTTCTATTAACACGTCTGGATGTATTTGTACGGCTTACTTCTATTAAGACGTCTGGATATATTTGTACGGCTTACTTCTATTAAGACGTCTGGATATATTTGTACGGCTTACTTCTATTAACACGTCTGGATATATTTGTACGGCTTACTTCTATTAAGACGTCTGGATGTATTTGTACGGCTTACTTCTATTAAGACGTCTGGATATATTTGTACGGCTTACTTCTATTAACACGTCTGGATATATTTGTACGGCTTACTTCTATTAAGACGTCTGGATATATTTGTACGGCTTACTTCTATAAACACGTCTGGATATATTTGTACGGCTTACTTCTATTAAGACGTCTGGATATATTTGTACGGCTTACTTCTATTAAGACGTCTGGATGTATTTGTACGGCTTACTTCTATTAAGACGTCTGGATATATTTGTCCGGCTTACTTCTATTAAGACGTCTGGATATATTTGTACGGCTTACTTCTATTAAGACGTCTGGATATATTTGTACGGCTTACTTCTATTAAGACGTCTGGATATATTTGTACGGCTTACTTCTATTAAGACGTCTGGATATATTTGTACGGCTTACTTCTATTAAGACGTCTGGATATATTTGTACGGCTTACTTCTATTAAGACATCTGAATATATTTGTACGGCTTACTTCTATTAAGACGTCTGGATATATTTGTACGGCTTACTTCTATTAAGACGTCTGGATATATTTGTACGGCTTACTTCTATTAAGACGTCTGGATGTATTTGTCCGGCTTACTTCTATTAAGACGTCTGGATATATTTGTCCGGCTTACTTCTATTAACACGTCTGGATATATTTGTACGGCTTACTTCTATTAAGACGTCTGGATGTATTTGTCCGGCTTACTTCTATTAAGACGTCTGGATATATTTGTCCGGCTTACTTCTATTAAGACGTCTGGATGTATTTGTACGGCTTACTTCTATTAAGACGTCTGGATGTATTTGTCCGGCTTACTTCTATTAAGACGTCTGGATATATTTGTACGGCTTACTTCTATTAAGACGTCTGGATGTATTTGTCCGGCTTACTTCTATTAAGACGT
The DNA here is from genome assembly GCF_964263955.1 of Coregonus lavaretus. Classification (NCBI taxonomy): domain Eukaryota; kingdom Metazoa; phylum Chordata; class Actinopteri; order Salmoniformes; family Salmonidae; genus Coregonus; species Coregonus lavaretus. Next base: position 13,733 of record NW_028160651.1, on the reverse strand, counting down.
CTGGATATATTTGTCCGGCTTACTTCTATTAAGACGTCTGGATATATTTGTACGGCTTACTTCTATAAACACGTCTGGATGTATTTGTACGGCTTACTTCTATTAAGACGTCTGGATATATTTGTACGGCTTACTTCTATTAACACGTCTGAATATATTTGTCCGGCTTACTTCTATTAAGACGTCTGGATATATTTGTCCGGCTTACTTCTATTAAGACGTCTGGATATATTTGTACGGCTTACTTCTATTAAGACGTCTGGATATATTTGTACGGCTTACTTCTATTAAGACGTCTGGATATATTTGTACGGCTTACTTCTATTAAGACGTCTGGATATATTTGTACGGCTTACTTCTATTAAGACGTCTGGATATATTTGTACGGCTTACTTCTATTAAGACGTCTGAATATATTTGTACGGCTTACTTCTATTAAGACGTCTGGATATATTTGTACGGCTTACTTCTATTAAGACGTCTGGATATATTTGTACGGCTTACTTCTATTAAGACGTCTGGATGTATTTGTCCGGCTTACTTCTATTAAGACGTCTGGATATATTTGTCCGGCTTACTTCTATTAACACGTCTGGATATATTTGTACGGCTTACTTCTATTAAGACGTCTGGATGTATTTGTCCGGCTTACTTCTATTAAGACGTCTGGATATATTTGTCCGGCTTACTTCTATTAAGACGTCTGGATATATTTGTCCGGCTTACTTCTATTAAGACGTCTGGATGTATTTGTACGGCTTACTTCTATTAAGACGTCTGGATGTATTTGTCCGGCTTACTTCTATTAAGACGTCTGGATATATTTGTACGGCTTACTTCTATTAAGACGTCTGGATGTATTTGTCCGGCTTACTTCTATTAAGACGTCTGGATATATTTGTCCGGCTTACTTCTATTAAGACGTCTGGATGTATTTGTACGGCTTACTTCTATTAAGACGTCTGGATATATTTGTACGGCTTACTTCTATTAACACGTCTGAATATATTTGTCCGGCTTACTTCTATTAAGACGTCTGGATATATTTGTCCGGCTTACTTCTATTAAGACGTCTGGATATATTTGTACGGCTTACTTCTATTAAGACGTCTGGATATATTTGTACGGCTTACTTCTATTAAGACGTCTGGATATATTTGTACGGCTTACTTCTATAAACACGTCTGGATGTATTTGTCCGGCTTACTTCTATTAAGACGTCTGGATATATTTGTCCGGCTTACTTCTATTAAGACGTCTGGATGTATTTGTACGGCTTACTTCTATTAAGACGTCTGGATATATTTGTACGGCTTACTTCTATTAAGACGTCTGGATATATTTGTACGGCTTACTTCTATTAAGACGTCTGGATATATTTGTACGGCTTACTTCTATAAACACGTCTGGATGTATTTGTCCGGCTTACTTCTATTAAGACGTCTGGATATATTTGTCCGGCTTACTTCTATTAAGACGTCTGGATATATTTGTACGGCTTACTTCTATTAAGACGTCTGGATATATTTGTACGGCTTACTTCTATTAACACGTCTGGATATATTTGTCCGGCTTACTTCTATTAAGACGTCTGGATGTATTTGTACGGCTTACTTCTATTAAGACGTCTGGATGTATTTGTACGGCTTACTTCTATTAAGACGTCTGGATGTATTTGTACGGCTTACTTCTATTAAGACGTCTGGATGTATTTGTACGGCTTACTTCTATTAACACGTCTGGATATATTTGTACGGCTTACTTCTATTAACACGTCTGGATGTATTTGTACGGCTTACTTCTATTAAGACGTCTGGATATATTTGTCCGGCTTTAACACGTCTGGATATATTTGTACGGCTTACTTCTATTAACACGTCTGGATGTATTTGTACGGCTTACTTCTATTAAGACGTCTGGATATATTTGTCCGGCTTACTTCTATTAAGACGTCTGGATGTATTTGTACGGCTTACTTCTATTAACACGTCTGGATATATTTGTACGGCTTACTTCTATTAACACGTCTGGATATATTTGTACGGCTTACTTCTATTAAGACGTCTGGATATATTTGTCCGGCTTACTTCTATTAAGACGTCTGGATGTATTTGTACGGCTTACTTCTATTAAGACGTCTGGATGTATTTGTACGGCTTACTTCTATTAAGACGTCTGGATGTATTTGTACGGCTTACTTCTATTAACACGTCTGGATGTATTTGTACGGCTTACTTCTATTAACACGTCTGGATATATTTGTACGGCTTACTTCTATTAAGACGTCTGGATATATTTGTACGGCTTACTTCTATAAACACGTCTGGATATATTTGTACGGCTTACTTCTATTAAGACGTCTGGATATATTTGTACGGCTTACTTCTATTAAGACGTCTGGATATATTTGTACGGCTTACTTCTATTAAGACGTCTGGATATATTTGTACGGCTTTCTTCTATTAAGACGTCTGGATATATTTGTCCGGCTTACTTCTATTAAGACGTCTGGATATATTTGTACGGCTTACTTCTATTAAGACGTCTGGATGTATTTGTACGGCTTACTTCTATTAAGACGTCTGGATATATTTGTACGGCTTACTTCTATTAACACGTCTGGATATATTTGTACGGCTTACTTCTATTAAGACGTCTGGATATATTTGTACGGCTTACTTCTATTAACACGTCTGGATATATTTGTACGGCTTACTTCTATTAAGACGTCTGGATATATTTGTACGGCTTACTTCTATTAACACGTCTGGATATATTTGTACGGCTTACTTCTATTAAGACGTCTGGATATATTTGTACGGCTTACTTCTATTAACACGTCTGGATATATTTGTACGGCTTACTTCTATTAAGACGTCTGGATGTATTTGTACGGCTTACTTCTATTAAGACGTCTGGATATATTTGTACGGCTTACTTCTATTAACACGTCTGGATATATTTGTACGGCTTACTTCTATAAACACGTCTGGATGTATTTGTACGGCTTACTTCTATTAAGACGTCTGGATATATTTGTACGGCTTACTTCTATTAACACGTCTGGATATATTTGTACGGCTTACTTCTATTAAGACGTCTGGATATATTTGTACGGCTTACTTCTATTAAGACGTCTGGATATATTTGTACGGCTTACTTCTATTAACACGTCTGGATATATTTGTACGGCTTACTTCTATTAAGACGTCTGGATATATTTGTACGGCTTACTTCTATTAACACGTCTGGATATATTTGTACGGCTTACTTCTATTAACACGTCTGGATATATTTGTACGGCTTACTTCTATTAAGACGTCTGGATGTATTTGTACGGCTTACTTCTATTAAGACGTCTGGATATATTTGTACGGCTTACTTCTATTAACACGTCTGGATATATTTGTACGGCTTACTTCTATAAACACGTCTGGATGTATTTGTACGGCTTACTTCTATTAAGACGTCTGGATATATTTGTACGGCTTACTTCTATTAACACGTCTGGATATATTTGTACGGCTTACTTCTATTAACACGTCTGGATGTATTTGTACGGCTTACTTCTATTAAGACGTCTGGATGTATTTGTACGGCTTACTTCTATTAAGACGTCTGGATATATTTGTACGGCTTACTTCTATTAACACGTCTGGATATATTTGTACGGCTTACTTCTATAAACACGTCTGGATGTATTTGTACGGCTTACTTCTATTAAGACGTCTGGATATATTTGTACGGCTTACTTCTATTAACACGTCTGGATATATTTGTACGGCTTACTTCTATTAAGACGTCTGGATGTATTTGTACGGCTTACTTCTATTAAGACGTCTGGATATATTTGTACGGCTTACTTCTATTAACACGTCTGGATATATTTGTACGGCTTACTTCTATAAACACGTCTGGATGTATTTGTACGGCTTACTTCTATTAAGACGTCTGGATATATTTGTACGGCTTACTTCTATTAACACGTCTGGATATATTTGTACGGCTTACTTCTATTAAGACGTCTGGATGTATTTGTACGGCTTACTTCTATTAAGACGTCTGGATATATTTGTACGGCTTACTTCTATTAACACGTCTGGATATATTTGTACGGCTTACTTCTATTAAGACGTCTGGATATATTTGTACGGCTTACTTCTATAAACACGTCTGGATATATTTGTACGGCTTACTTCTATTAAGACGTCTGGATATATTTGTACGGCTTACTTCTATTAAGACGTCTGGATGTATTTGTACGGCTTACTTCTATTAAGACGTCTGGATATATTTGTACGGCTTACTTCTATTAACACGTCTGGATATATTTGTACGGCTTACTTCTATTAAGACGTCTGGATGTATTTGTACGGCTTACTTCTATTAAGACGTCTGGATATATTTGTACGGCTTACTTCTATTAACACGTCTGGATATATTTGTACGGCTTACTTCTATTAACACGTCTGGATATATTTGTACGGCTTACTTCTATTAAGACGTCTGGATATATTTGTACGGCTTACTTCTATTAACACGTCTGGATATATTTGTACGGCTTACTTCTATTAAGACGTCTGGATATATTTGTACGGCTTTCTTCTATTAACACGTCTGGATATATTTGTACGGCTTACTTCTATTAACACGTCTGGATATATTTGTACGGCTTACTTCTATAAACACGTCTGGATATATTTGTACGGCTTACTTCTATTAAGACGTCTGGATATATTTGTACGGCTTACTTCTATTAAGACGTCTGGATATATTTGTACGGCTTACTTCTATTAAGACGTCTGGATATATTTGTACGGCTTACTTCTATTAACACGGCTGGATATATTTGTACGGCTTACTTCTATAAACACGTCTGGATGTATTTGTACGGCTTACTTCTATAAACACGTCTGGATGTATTTGTACTTCTATTTGCGTGTTGTTGTTGTCTGTAAGTCTACGGCTAATCAGCAGAATCAGTGCCAGGAAGAAGAAAAATCAAACGCGGGTGAGAGTGCAATAAAGACAGGCACACGGTCGGGGGCCCTGGTGAAACGTAGTGCACCATACAGGGAATAGGGTGGTATTTGGGGACGCGTCCTGGAACTAGGCCAGCCGTGGGTGCCTGTCTTACCAGGTTTCAGAGACCTGAACATCTTCCTCCAGGTAATGTATTGTAGCGGTGCCGTGTATCTGCTGCCGAAGCCATCCAGGTCCAGCTCTGGTCCTGGGTCCACCTCTAATGGAGTCCTGCTGAACAAACAGAACATGTTCTTTCTTTACATTCTGTAAAAACTGCTCATTTAAAAAAAAAAGGGCAATATAAAATACATTTCATTGATGGACATTTCTATTAGATGCGTCCCAAATGATATCTTATTTCCTACATAGTGCACTACTTTTGACCAGAGCCTATCCTCTTAAATAGTGCCCTACTTTTGTATGAGCACTGGTCAAACGGAGTGCACTATAAAAGCCTGTGTGCTCCTTTATTCACAAAACTGTTTTTACATTGTTTGAAAACAAACATGTTGGATAGTGAAGAGGTTCAACAACAGTGTTGGTCATCACATCAGAGGAGGGGAGTGGTCCGAGATGAACACTCACCGTAGCTGTGGAAGCTGCAGAGAGAGAGAGGGAGAGAAGATGATGTTATCAGAGTGAGCTCTGAGTCAATGTGTTTTAAAAAGGACAAAGTCAGATCCATTCCTCTATTGTAAGGAACCCTGCTCTACTGTGTCGAACAGTTTCAGAAAATACTTTTAATACCATAGAATGGGGTTTCCCAACTGGAATACAGGGATTTATCTGCCATTGAAGGCCTTTCCACACACACACAAGGATTTTTCTTTATTTTTACATTGTAGATTAATAGTGAAGACATCAAAACTATTAAATAACACATATTGAATAATTTAATAACCAAAAAAAAAAAGTGTCTTAACCAGCTTCATGAGATAGTCACCTGGAATGCATTTCAATTAACAGGTGGGCCTTCTTAAAAGTTAATTTGTGGAATTTCTTTCCTTCTTAATGCGTTTGAGCCAATCAGTTGTGTTGTGACAAGGTTGGGGGGGTATACAGAAGATAACCCTATTTGGTAAAAGACCAAGTCCATATTATGGCAAGAACAGCTCAAATAAGCAAAGAGAAACGACAGTCCATCATTACTTTAAGACGTGAAGGTCAGTCAATACAGAACATTTCAAGAACTTTGAAAGTTTCTGCAAGTGCAGCCACAAAAAAAATCCAGCGCTATGATGAAACTGGCTCTCATGAGGACCGCCACAGGAATGGAAGTCCCAGAGTTACCTCTGCTGCAGAGGATAAGTTCATTAGAGTTACCAGCCTCAAAAATTGCAGCCCAAATAAATGCTTCAGAGTTCAAGTAACAGACACATCTCAACATCAATTGTTCAGAGGGGACTGTGTGAATCAGGCCTTCATGGTTGAATTCCTGCAAAGAAACCACCACTAAAGGACACCAATAAGAAGATGAGACCTGCTTGGGCCAAGAAACATGAGCAATGGACATTAGACATCAGAAATGTGTCCTTTGGTCTGGAGTCCAAATTGGAGATTTTTGGTTCCAACCGCTGTGTCTTTGTGAGACGCGGTGTGGGTGAACGGATGATCTCCGCATGTGTGGGGGTGCTTTGCTGGTGACACTGTCTGTGATTTATTTAGAATTCAAGGCACACTTAACCAGCATGGCTACCACAGCATTCTGCAGCGACGCGCCATCCCATCTGGTTTGGCCTTAGTGGGACTATCATTTGTTTTTTAACAGGACAATGACCCAACGCACCTCCAGGCTGTGCCTCCACAATCCCCAAATTTTTTTGTCCATTAAAATAACATCAAATTGATCAGACATTGTTAATGTTGTAAATGGCTATTATAGCTGGAAACGGCAGATTTTGAATGGAATATCTACATAGGCGTACAGAGGCCCATTATCAGCAACCATCAGTCCTGTGTTCCAATGGCACGTTGATGCAGACCAAATGAAAAGATGCTGGAGGAGTGCTTGATGCCATCTGATCTCCACATGTGTGGTTCTCACCGTGACGCATGGAGGAGGTGGTGTGATGGTGTGGGGGTGCTTTGCTGGTGACACTGTCAGTGATTTATTTAGAATTCAAGGCACACTTATCCAGCATGGTTACCACAGCATTCTGCAGCGATACGCAAACCCATCTGGTTTGGGCTTAGTGGGACTATCATTTGTTTTTTAACAGGACAATGACCCAACGCACCTCCAGGCTGTGCCTCCACAATCCCCCGACCTCAGAGTTGGACCGCAGAGTGAAGGAAAAGCAGCCAACAAGTGCTCAGCATATTTGGGAACTCCTTCAAGACTGTTGGAAAAGCATTCCAGGTGAAGCTGGTTGAGAGAATGCCAAGAGTGTGCAAAGCTGTCATCAAGGCAAAGGGTGGTTATTTTGAAGAATTTCAAAAATAAAATATATTTTGATTTGTTTAACACTTTTTTGGTTACTACATGATTCCATATGTGTTATTTCATAGTTTTGATGTAAAAACCCTTGAATGAGTAGGTGTCTCCAAACTTTTGACTGGTACTGTGTGTGTATATATATATATATATACACACACACAACTGTTCAAAAGTTTGGGGTCACTTAGAAATGTCCTTGTTTTCGAAAGAAAATTATTTTTTTTGTCCATTAAAATAACATCAAATTGATCAGAAATGTAGACATTGTTAATGTTGTAAATGGCTATTGTAGCTGGAAACGGCAGATTTTAATGGAATATCTACATAGGCGTAAAGAGGCCCTTTATCAGCAACCATCAGTCCTGTGTTCCAATGGCACGTTTAACACCGCGCCCAAAACTCAGTGAAACCAGGGGAAAGCAGTAACTGACTGAATACTTTCCGAATGCACTGTAATATACACTGCTAAAAAAAATAAAGGGAACACTTAAACAACACAATGTAACTCCAAGTCAATCACACTTCTGTGAAATCAAACTGTCCACTTAGGAAGCAACACTGATTGACAATAAATGTCACATGCTGTTGTGCAAATGGAATAGACAACAGGTGGAAATTATAGGCAATTAGCAAGACACCCCCCCCAATAAAGGAGTGGTTCTGCAGGTGGTGACCACAGACCACTTCTCAGTTCCTATGCTTCCTGGCTGATGTTTTGGTCACTTTTGAATGCTGGCGGTGCTTTCACTCTAGTGGTAGCATGAGACGAAGTCTACAACCCACACAAGTGGCTCAGGTAGTGCAGCTCATCCAGGATGGCACATCAATGCGAGCTGTGGCAAGAAGGTTTGCTGTGTCTGTCAGCATAGTGTCCAGAGCATGGAGGCGCTACCAGGAGACAGGCCAGTACATCAGGAGACGTGGAGGAGGCCGTAGGAGGGCAACAACCCAGCAGCAGGACTGCTACCTCCGCCTTTGTGCAAGGAGGAGCAGGAGGAGCACTGCCAGAGCCCTGCAAAATGACCTCCAGCAGGCCACAAATGTGCATGTGTCTGCTCAAACGGTCAGAAACAGACTCCATGAGGGTGGTATGAGGGCCCGACGTCCACAGGTGGGGGTTGTGCTTACAGCCCAACACCGTGCAGGACGTTTGGCATTTGCCAGAGAACACCAAGATGGCGCCCTGTGCTCTTCACAGATGAAAGCAGGTTCACACTGAGCACATGTGACAGACGTGACAGAGTCTGGAGACGCCGTGGAGAACATTCTGCTGCCTGCAACATCCTCCAGCATGACCGGTTTGGCGGTGGGTCAGTCATGGTGTGGGGTGGCATTTCTTTGGGGGGCCGCACAGCCCTCCATGTGCTCGCAAGAGGTAGCCTGACTGCCATTAGGTACCGAGATGAGATCCTCAGACCCCTTGTGAGACCATATGCTGGTGCGGTTGGCCCTGGGTTCCTCCTAATGCAAGACAATGCTAGACCTCATGTGGCTGGAGTGTGTGAGCAGTTCCTGCAAGAGGAAGGCATTGATGCTATGGACTGGCCCGCCCGTTCCCCAGACCTGAATCCAATTGAGCACATCTGGGACATCATGTCTCGCTCCATCCACCAACGCCACGTTGCACCACAGACTGTCCAGGAGTTGGCGGATGCTTTAGTCCAGGTCTGGGAGGAGATCCCTCAGGAGACCATCCGCCACCTCATCAGGAGCATGCCCAGGCGTTGTAGGGAGGTCATACAGGCACGTGGAGGCCACACACACTACTGAGCCTCATTTTGACTTGTTTTAAGGACATTACATCAAAGTTGGATCAGCCTGTAGTGTGGTTTTCCACTTTAATTTTGAGTGTGACTCCAAATCCAGACCTCCATGGGTTGATACATTTGATTTCCATTGATCATTTCTGTGTGATTTTGTTGTCAGCACATTCAACTATGTAAAGAAAAAAGTATTTAATAAGATTATTTCATTCATTCAGATCTAGGATGTGTTATTTTAGTGTTCCCTTTATTTTTTTGAGCAGTGTAGATTGAAATCCCCCAAAATTGCAGGAAATTAGCTTTAAAAATGAAAACATTTCTCTAAAGTCCATGGCAGAATATGTAGAATCGCAGGAAATTTGCTTTATTAAAACTGCAACATTTTCTCTCAGCTGCATGGCAAAATGTGTAGAATTGCAGAAAATTGGCTTAAAAACGCAAAAATGTCTCTACACCGTCAAGATGGGGGCCTCTAAAATGTTAGCTAAAATTTGGCTGCGCCCCCTGTAGTAGTACTGAAAAGTACTTAAGTAAAAATACTTTAAAGTTCTACTTTTGAGGATCTTTTGGTCTACTTCACTTTGTATTTAAGTGATTCCTTGATTGAGAACAGGTGTGGCAGTAATCAGGCCTGGGTGTGGCTAGAGGAATTGAACTCCGGTGTGATAAACCACAGGTGAGTTGTGTTATAACGGGGGGGGGCAAACCCTTTTTCCCACAGGGCCATGTAGGTCTGGATTTTGTTTTCCCTTAATAATAACAACCTTCATTTCAAAACTGCATTTTGTGTTGTGTTATCTTTGACTAATATTTAAATTTGTTTGATGATCTTGAAACATTTAAGTGTGACAAACATGCAAACAAATAAGAAATCAGGAAGGGGGCAAACACTTTTTCACACCACTGTAAGTCCCTTTTTGATCCAGAAACCCTGTAATACAGTAGATAGAATAACTGGATCTTGCTCTACTACAACCGGGCTCTCCAACCGGGCTCTCCAACCGGGCTCTCCAACCCTGTTCCTGGAGATAAAACCTCCAGGAGGGAAGGAACAGGGTTGGAGAGCCCTGATCTATGGTGTCAGACACCCTGAAGAGTCAAAACAGTAAGTCACCTCTATAAACCCTGAAGAGTCAAAACAGTCTAACAGTAAGTCACCTCTATAAACCCTGAAGAGTCAAAACAGTCTAACAGTAAGTCACCTCTATAAACCCTGAAGAGTCAAAACAGTCTAACAGTAAGTCACCTCTATAAACCCTGAAGAGTCAAAACAGTCTAACAGTAAGTCACCTCTATAAACCCTGAAGAGTCAAAACAGTAAGTCACCTCTATAAACCCTGAAGAGTCAAAACAGTCTAACAGTAAGTCACCTCTATAAACCCTGAAGAGTCAAAACAGTCTAACAGTAAGTCACCTCTATAAACCCTGAAGAGTCAAAACAGTCTAACAGTAAGTCACCTCTATAAACCCTGAAGAGTCAAAACAGTCTAACAGTAAGTCACCTCTATAAACCCTGAAGAGTCAAAACAGTAAGTCACCTCTATAAACCCTGAAGAGTCAACAGTAAGTCACCTCTATAAACCCTGAAGAGTCAAAACAGTCTAACAGTAAGTCACCTCTATAAACCCTGAAGAGTCAAAACAGTCTAACAGTAAGTCACCTCTATAAACCCTGAAGAGTCAAAACAGTAAGTCACCTCTATAAACCCTGAAGAGTCAAAACAGTCTAACAGTAAGTCACCTCTATAAACCCTGAAGAGTCAAAACAGTCTAACAGTAAGTCACCTCTATAAACCCTGAAGAGTCAAAACAGTAAGTCACCTCTATAAACCCTGAAGAGTCAAAACAGTAAGTCACCTCTATAAACCCTGAAGAGTCAAAACAGTCTAACAGTAAGTCACCTCTATAAACCCTGAAGAGTCAAAACAGTCTAACAGTAAGTCACCTCTATAAACCCGGAAGAGTCAAAACAGTCTAACAGTAAGTCACCTCTACTAGTAGAGTGGAATGTGATCGTAGCAGCTCAAGCCAAGGAGAGTTATGGGAAACACTATTCTACTGTCTCAACATGAGTCTTCTTTTGTATTAGTCTCACATATAGGCCTACTTGGGTTTCTATAAACCCTGAAGAACTTCTCCATACCTCTACTAGTCCAGTCTGATGCGTGGGGGTGGCAGCCTCCTGCAGGACCCTCATACTGTGTTCCAGCCGCCTGACAGCCTCTCTGACGGCCTCCAGGTGGCGCTGCAGCTGTTCCAGAGCCGCCTCCTGCTCCCTCCGCAGCTGTTCCAACACACATGCCTCCTCCTCCGCAAGGAACGCCTGCAACGCCTGGAACTCCCCCTGGACCCGCGCCTGCAGCTCAGAGCCAATTCTCTACAGACAGGGAGAAGGATGGACGTCAACCTGGATATGTTGACACAATAAATAAATCCCATCCACCCAATATAACCGAACCTCCTCCACCCCATATAAACTCAGCAAAAAAAAAGAAACGTCCTCTCACTGTCAATTGTGTTTATTTTCAGCAAACTTAACGTGTAAATATTTGTATGAACATAAGATTCAACAACTGAGACATAAACTGAACAAGTTCCACAGACATGTGACTAACAGAAATTGAATAATGTGTCCCTGAACAAAGGGGGGGTCAAAATCAAAAAGTAACAGTCAGTATCTGGTGTGGCCACCAGCTGCATTAAGTACTGCAGTGCATCTCCTCCTCATGGACTGCACCAGATTTGCCAGTTCTTGCTGTGAGATGTTACCTCACTCTTTCACCAAGGCACCTACAAATTGACTAGGCTGTAGTCAATATGCAGACACCTTCACTATGACATGAGGCTGTAGTCAATATGCAGACACCTTCACTATGACATGAGGCTGTAGTCAATATGCAGACACCTTCACTATGACATGATCAATATGCAGATCACCTTCACTATGACATGATCAATATGCAGATCACCTTCACTATGACATGAGGCTGTGGTCAATATGCAGATCACCTTCACTATGACATGATCAATATGCAGACACCTTCACTATGACACGAGGCTGTGGTCAATATGCAGATCACCTTCACTATGACATGAGGCTGTGGTCAATATGCAGATCACCTTCACTATGACATGATCAATATGCAGATCACCTTCACTATGACACGAGGCTGTAGTCAATATGCAGATCACCTTCACTATGACATGAGGCTGTGGTCAATATGCAGATGACCTTCACTATGACATGATCAATATGCAGATCACCTTCACTATGACATGAGGCTGTACTCAATATGCAGACACCTTCACTATGACATGAGGCTGTAGTCAATATGCAGACACCTTCACTATGACATGAGGCTGTGGTCAATATGCAGACACCTTCACTATGACATGAGGCTGTAGTCAATATGCAGATCACCTTCACTATGACATGAGGCTGTAGTCAATATGCAGATCACCTTCACTATGACATGATCAATATGCAGACACCTTCACTATGACACGAGGCTGTGGTCAATATGCAGATCACCTTCACTATGACATGAGGCTGTGGTCAATATGCAGATCACCTTCACTATGACATGATCAATATGCAGATCACCTTCACTATGACACGAGGCTGTAGTCAATATGCAGATCACCTTCACTATGACATGAGGCTGTGGTCAATATGCAGATCACCTTCACTATGACATGATCAATATGCAGATCACCTTCACTATGACATGAGGCTGTAGTCAATATGCAGACACCTTCACTATGACATGAGGCTGTAGTCAATATGCAGACATCTTCACTATGACATGAGGCTGTGGTCAATATGCAGACACCTTCACTATGACATGAGGCTGTAGTCAATATGCAGATCACCTTCACTATGACATGATCAATATGCAGATCACCTTCACTATGACATGATCAATATGCAGATCACCTTCACTATGACATGATCAATATGCAGATCACCTTCACTATGACATGATCAATATGCAGATCACCTTCACTATGACATGATCAATATGCAGATCACCTTCACTATGACATGATCAATATGCAGATCACCTTCACTATGACATGATCAATATGCAGATCACCTTCACTATGACATGATCAATATGCAGATCACCTTCACTATGACATGATCAATATGCAGATCACCTTCACTATGACATGATCAATATGCAGATCACCTTCACTATGACATGAGGCTTCTTTATGTACATGAACAATAGATTGGAATATACAGTCATTCCAATGTTGGTCTCAGATCCAATTCTGATTGGAGTAATTGTTTGATATTGTGATTTTTTTTTTTTACTTGTCTATTTGAACAACTTAAATCTACTTGATGGACTATTTGTTTTACTTGTGCCAGACAAGAGGACAGGCTTAATGTCCGACAAGAGGACAGGCTTAATGTCCGACAAGAGGACAGGCTTAATATCCGACAAGAGGACAGGCTTAATGTCCGACAAGAGGACAGGCTTAATGTCCGACAAGAGGACA